>NW_004955452.1:3044750-3076359 GCF_000276665.1 Chinchilla lanigera | reverse complement strand
ATATATATATGTTTTTGTTGGGCTGGGGATACAGCTGAGTGATAGAGCACTTTCCTAGCATGTGTAAGATTCTGGGTTCAATCCCCAGCACCATAAAAAATAAGAACTAAAAGAATTTTCTTACCCATTCAAATAAAGATTCTTAATGGGCATTTATGAGATTATAAATGAAAAGGAACCCAAAAATACATCCAAATAAGATCTCAACTTATAAAAACAAAACTTTCATATATAGTTCTAAAAATACCCAAAGAAAACAATGGTTATCTCTGGTGTAATAGTATTATAGAAAACTTAAAAATTCCTTTCTATTTTTTTCTATCTTCTCTATAAAAGTCATATGCACTTTCCATAATGCAAGTAAAAACGGCCAGCACAAATACTTACTGTGCGGTTTCTGATGAACAGAAAAACCTTCTGGGTCTGCTGAGGCCCGCTGATGATGTCTGGGAAACAGGCTGCTTCCTGAGAGGTCATCCGGTCGTGGGGAAGTCTACTCTGGAAAGCTGCACCCTCCACACCTAGCAAAGAAAACAAAGATGGATAGGGAAAGTGCAAATGAATATAAAAGTAGGAATAATAAAGTCTCAAAATTCCTTTTTCCACTTTAAGAATTTTGTAAAGCTCTGCCTTGTTCACAGACTGATCTCACCTCCAGTGTAAAAAAAAAACCAACCAACCAACCAACCAAACAAAAAACCTTTGAGGGCCAGGGATATAGCTCAGCAGCATGGCGCCTTCCTGGTAAGTGCAAGGTCCTGGGTTCAAGTTTTGGTAGCCACTGCCCCCCCAAAAACCTTTGAATTTGTCTGAAAAGCTAAAACTTCCTTATAAATCAGCCAATCCTTTGAGTTGAACATATCAAAATTTGGCCAGGTGTGGTGACACATGCCTATAATCCCAGCACTTGAGAGGCTGAGGCAGGAGGATCACTGCAAATCTAAGGCCATTCTGGGCTACATAATGAGTTCAAAGCTAAAAACTACAAGACAAGACCCTGTCTCAAAAAACAAACAAAAAAACCTAAACAATTAAAGTTTACAGTTTATTAATACATGAAACAATATACTTAAGGTGTAAGAAGGCATTTACAATATTTTCTTCATCTATAAAGTAACTTTATATTTTGTGATGGTCTAATTAAATTTAACATCATTCACAGCATATAATTTTTTTTTCTTTTCTTTGAGACAGGGTCTCACTGTATAGTTCAGGCTGGTCTTGAACTCACCATGTAGCCCAGACTGACCTTGAAAGTGTGGCAATCCTCCTGCCTCAGCCTCCTGAGTACTGGAATTACATGTATGTGCCAGCATCACAACATACAACAAATTTTTAAAGTAAACTGGATTAGCCAGGCATGGTGGTGCATGCCTATGATAATCCCAGCTACCTGAGAAGTTGAGACAGGAGGATACAAGTTCCAGCCCAGCCTGAGCAATTTGTTTTCTGATATAGGGTCTCAGGATGTGTAGGCCAGACTGGCCTCAAATTCATGATCATCCTACCTCTCAGCCTTTTGAGTGCTGGGATTAAGGCATATACCACCACACTTGGCTAGTTTGAGCAACTTACTGACCCAGCAAGACCCTATCTCAAAATACACAATTAAGAAGGGCTGGGAATATAGCTCTGTGCAAAGGTCTTGGGTTCAATGCCCAGTATCAACCCCCAAAAGTAAACCAGATTAAAGGAAAGTACACTAAAAAAGCAACATGCTAGTGAGCAGAAAATGCAGTCACATGCCCTCTTTTACAGTTACAGCATAGAACAGAAAGATGGCTCTATAGGCTGAATAATCAACAGTAAAAAATATGTATCTTGTCAATAGCAGCCTCATTCAATGCTAGCAAGCAGGGAGAGAAATAAAGCAGACTATGACATGAAGTCAGAAGAATGTGAGAAATTTACTTTTTCTGGCAGAAACATTAGAAATACTTGACCATACACTATATATTATATACTACAAGAATAGTGTTAGTTTAAAGTTCTTTTTTTGAGACAGCATCTTGCGATGTAGGTCAGGCTGGTCTTAAAATCATGGCAATCCTCCTACTTCAGCCCCCTGAGTGTTGGGATTAAAGGCATATTCCACCATACTCAGCTTTGAAGCTTTTTTAAATTGGTTACTAAATATTTGTAGTTGGTAAGTACATCTTTATAAGGTATTTTAAGAAATACATGTGCATATTTTGTTCTCCTGTTCCTAAGACTACCTCATAAAGAAAGACACACTACCACAGCTTACAAAAATATGAAGACACAGGCTGAGGTGTAGCTCCATGGTAGAGCACATGTTTTTAGCATGTTCAATTCTCTGGATTCAATCCCCAGCATCCACCCCCACCAAATCAACAAACTTAAAGAGTTTCAAAATTCAGTATCATCTAAGAAAATGTATGTTAAGCAACAAAATGGGCACCAGGTCTCCACAGTTAATCATTTTAAAGCACATAAAATAAGCTGAAAGCACTGATAATGGAACTAAAATTGACAAAAAGGTATTAGTACGATAAGGAAAATAAACAAACAAGGTGGGTTAAGATTTAGCTTAGAAAGCTGTAGCTAAACTACTGAGGAGTCTATTTTCACAAGATATTCAAATGGCAAACACTACCTAGAGAAAAGTAATGGTTAACAAGAGGCCAGGCAAAAATGCCTAACACTAACATGGGCCACACACAAAGAAACAGTTCTTGGAAAGAGAAAAAAGACTACCCATCCCCTGTAGAAAATGACAGTATAAGTACTATGTTTTGTACTACTAAATAAAATCAGCAATTCTTACATATAATTAATCCCAATTTTAAACTAAAGACTATCAGGAACAACAGAAAATACTGTTAGCACAATTATTTCTCAGGGAAAAAAAGAAGCAGCGAGAGCCATATTGTTACAGGTAAAGCATGCAATTAAGGCAAGAAGCGAAATGCTGACTATCAGAAATACAGGTTATTTCAGTAAATGTAAAATTTTCTAAAACACAGTTTTGATGTCCCCAGTAATTGATACCGAAATCAAAATAAACACAGACCAAAAGTCAAGAGCAGAATTATTTTACATTATAAGGAACATGATATACACATTAATCCTAATTCTTGAACCAAGTCTCTATCTCTAGGTTACTCCTCAGTATATTGCAGTGTATACTATTAACATGAAAATCAATGATTTCCACTAAACTCCACTTCTCCCTGACACAAATAGTTTTCTTTCTTAATTATATTATCTTCTATAGGTTTAATAAGTGGTCACTGGACACCAATGCTACTCCAAAATACTATTTTTTTAATGACCACTAGAAAAACCATGTAAAAAAACTCTGCTCAGTTTCATTTAACATTTGGTTCCTCAATGCAAGTGTTTTTACCAAAAATCACTCTCACATAGATTTTTAATTTTGGGAATTTGGAGAATATGTAACAAGAATGCTATTTATATGAATCAAGTGGCAATTTCAAAGTATTTTTCTAGCTCAAACATCAAGAGCTGAAACAAATACAATTAAAGAAAAGTTGTCATACTAAACATACTTGGAATAACACTTTTTTCCATCTTGCACAAAGCATCTTTAAAAACCAGTCATCCTTAACCTCTAATATTAATTTTTAAATGAAAAATGGGCTCTAAAAACTATCAGTAATTATCTCCTTCCTTTTGTTGTTTAGCGGTAAAGACTATTATTTTAAAGAATGGAGACTATTTTCAAGATCCAGAGGAAAACCCTAATCCTTTTGAAAGAAAAAAAATGTTAATTCAGAACCCAAACTATTCTGAATCTAGGTCAAAATATATTTCTTATAGTGAAATAAGAGACCATTTTGGATAACCTAACTCTTAAGTATCTTTTTATAGAAAAGAACCTCTTACTATATATTTGACTTTAGCCGGGCATGGTGGTACACGCCTATAATCCTAGCACTTGGGAGGCTGAACTGCATAGTGAGACCCTGTCTCAAACACACACACACATACTTGACTTTAATATTTATTTATTTATTTATTTTTTGTTTTTTTTTCTCCAGTACCAGGAATCAAACTCACGACCTTGTGCTTGCCAGGCAGGCACTGTGCCGCTGAGCTAAATCCCCAGCCCCTACATCCTTATTTTTTGAAAGTATCAATAGTATATGTAATTTACACTTGGTTCTGGGATATAAGTTTTGCACTTTTGTGTTTGGATGTGATGAACAGAAATTCACTATCCTGGAAACTGAAAATATTCCAAAGATGCTAACATTTTTAAAAAAAGTCAAGGCTGCTACATAGCAGCTTTGCCCTCTGTTCCATTTGTTCTTGCTCACCACCTCATGTGGGAACATATGTATCACCTTTGAGAATGCAATCATACCACAACAGACAGGCCTTTCTAAAGGCTCACACTTTTTCTGAAAACATATTAAAAAGGAGATAAATACTTTCTTTTTGTCTTTTTGAGACAGGGTTTCATTATGCAGTTCAGTCTAGACTTGACCTCACTTTGTAGCCCAGGCTGGTCTCGAACCTGCAGCAATCCTCCAGCCTCAGCCTCCTAAGTGCTGGGATTACAGGCATATGCCCATCACACCTTTCACACCTGAAAGCAGGTAAATACTTAAAAGATCTTTAGAAGTAAGTCAACTAGCAAGGGAGAAAAGGGGAGTCGGAAGCAGGTAATATTATAGGCCCACTATTCCATGAAATCATTTTCCTGATTCTGTAAGACACAGGCAAAAGAGGTACACACACACACACACACACACACACACACACACACACGCATGCACTCTCTCTCTCAAAGGCCTCCATGAGTTACTTGCCTTTAATTTAATAAAGTAGATAAAGTAAGAACTAGATTTCTAACTGAACAGTGAAAACAAGCCTAAGAAGACAACATTAATACACTAGAGATGTATCGTATCAAGTCCTGTAATAAGAATAGGAAGAGGAGAAAGAAAGAGCAAAGGGAGAACCGTATGACTTCTCACACTAGGTTTTGCTGTGTAGGGTGAATGCCTATTGTAAACAACCCCAACAGTGTGAGGCATCGACCGCATGCTAAGAAGTAAGATCTCTGGCTTCTCATTCCTCCTTCGTAAGTCCTGTTTTATCACTGGTCATGTCATTAAACTTCCTGAGGTTTCACTTCCCAGTTCATCAAATATGTAAACACTATCTGTTTAAAAGCAGGAAGCCGCAGAAGATGACCTCAAGTTCCCTTATAGCTCTGGGATTTAGGATGTATATATTAACTTCAGGTGGATTTTTAAGAGTCAAGGTAAGATCCTGGCTTCAAGATATCTATGCGAATCTTCCGGTTTCATTAAGAGAAGAACGTTGATCACTTATAAGCATGATTCTAACTCTGATTTTCCCACAAGTCCATGCTTTTGAGAATGACCCAGACCTGAAAAGAAAGCTTAAAGGGTTCAGAACAGTCACCACTACTCCTAGAAACACTTAAAAATCATGTTCTACTAACAGTAACTCAATAGAGCAACAGTTTTACATGGAAGTCTGCTTTTACTTCCAGCAATATACTATATTGTTTACATAAGCACAAGAGCAAATACCGTCATTAAAACAAAACAAAAAGCAACAAGAAAACTCAATTTCTTTCTCTGAGATAAAAATCCCTAAACGGCTATCTGACCAGTAAGAGTTCCATGGGAGATTTATGGACATAATTTGATGAGAAACATTCTTGAAGGTTTATTTGCTATGGACAACAGACCCCAAAGGAGAATTTCCAACTCCTCCAGGATATGCATATACTGAATATCAACTTCTGGTTCTTGAGACAGCATTTTAAAAAGTCTAATTATAACATTCCAGATCCCCTCAACTAACACCTACAGAATTAACACGGAATTATCTCCTGAGTCAAGAGAGTAAAACATAAAACACTCCCAGTACCTACTATAAGCAAACTGTAACAGATCATGTTAAAGGAAATTTAGTTGAAAGGTGAGACGCTCTAACAGTAAAGTAATACCCATTCCAATTCTATCAAAATGCAATTACAAACCAACTTTGAGTGCAGGAACACACAAAATATCTTTCAAGAGGCAAAGAATGAAATCCAGACATGTTACTTTGGATTCCTGGAATAAATTCTAACTTTTCCAGATGGTGGTCCCTATAAATTCTTTACTTTTTCCTACAAGTAAAAACCTATACTGTTTGATTTGAAAAGAAAAGCACTTTGAACAGACTGTTTAAAGATTATTTATGCCTGAGAAACATTGTTTAAACCATAGTATGATTAACTATGTAACAGTAACTGAAAAAAACGTACTCAACACCACATAACCATACCTAAAAAGATGTCAGCTGCCTACACAATTCATTTCACTAGTCCTAGAACACCTCTCAATTTTTTTTTTTTTTTAACACCTGTAAGTCTGTAGCTTCTCTGCTCTGTGTATACTGCTGTATTTCTCTTTAAAGGTCCCATGATTCTAAGTTTTATACCATGTTGACTTTTACTGCAAAGCCTGCTGGGGGAAAAAGTGCCGCCATTTCCTCAAAAACACAAAGAAAAGTGGAGGGCTGAGATCGGCCTGAGGACTTCGACAGTGTTGCTTGCCCTTGTTCTGGTACGCTCTCTGCTTAACACTACTCTGCCCTGTGGGTTACATTTCCCCTGCGCTCCTGGTGAAAATGTGGGTACTAGAGCCAAAATCACTTGCAAGCATCACTCCTTGACTTGGCGGCTCTTGCTACTAAGTGGCAAGCATCTACCGCCACCCTCACCTGATGCTTGGCCGTCTCCATACCCTCCAGAACTGTCGTCTTGAAGTCCTCCTGCTCGCCCTGTGGAAGGAAAGAGGAGAACTCAGGGACCTTACTCCATAAATGAAGATAATATCTGGACATAAAGGCCTAATAGTTGGCGACTCATGAATTCACCACCAACTAGTAAACCCATATTCAGAGAGCGCCTTTTTCTGGAATCAAGGCCTAGGGTATTACATAATAACCTTTCAAATTCTGGTCAGGAAATTTCAACTTTACATTCGGATTCTTGTTGAAAGGCAACAGAACAAGGTAGGTGGTATTTCTAATCACTACATTTTTGTTCTCAGTTTTACTTGTAGTAAGTCAGGATGGGAGTGAATGGGTATGTTTTTTACTAACCATTGCTAGATTGAGAATGGGTACGACATAGGCTCTAGGACCAGGAGTTGCAATAATTTAGCATCAACTCATTATTTATTCCTTTAGCTTTCTATGTAAAAAGACAGATAAACACAGTATGTAAAACACTGACGGTTTTAAGAACAACCTCTCCCCTTCTCTTCAGAGTAGGGAATATAAAAGATTCAGCTCCCTTTCATTTATTACACATAGTAGATAATACTAGAGCTGAATAAGACAGTGCTTCATTAGTAAAACTCGCAAACATACTCTAAGACCACCCTCAGTCAGATGCTAAGCATTGCATATAGACACACTCTTGTGGGGATGAGGAAGGCAAGCAAGATCTTGGGGGAGCCTTTCACCCAAGCTACACGATAAGCCTTGCTAAGAAATTTTCCTGTGGATTAACGTGTAGAAATAACTTCAAACTAAACAAAACAAAAAAACCAAGCTTCAAATTCAATCTGAAAAAATCTGCACTACCTTCCAGTCTTTCAAAATCTATCATGAAGAGAGATGCTCTGATCCTCTTAAGCTTCTAGGCACCTTGTACACTACAGGAAAACTACAGTGTGATCCTTGGAACATATAAAATTCCACCTCCCCAGTAATGTAAACCTCAGCTAGCTTCATTAAAAAGCTTATTTTAAAATATACACCCCAACTAGAAAGCACACTGATTATTCCACCATTTATGTTAGAAGGCAGCCGTAAAGTCAAACTAACATAGCCCTCTTACTATAAAAATGCTCTAAGATCTGTGAGACTTTAAATGGTATCTTCATTCTTAAGTATATAAAGGTATTTATATATAAGAAATGACTTGATAATGATATCAGAATGTGCTACTACAAGGTACATATTCTTTTTTGAAGACAGCATCTTATTCTAAGATTATTTCACTATGCTTCTGTATAAAGGGATCTCTAGAAGGTTACGGTGAGACAAGATAACATCTATGACTTTTTTGGTTACTGTTCTCAAAAAATATGCTCACTTCAGCAGCACATATGCAGCCCTCAGAAAATGGCAATCATGAAGAACCAATCATTAAATCCAATCTGCAGACTTATGTTAAATACAGGCCTTGCATTTTAAATTACACGTAAAGTTTAAGTCTAAAATATGAATTCATAGTAAGTTCTGGATTTAGTCACACACACAGAAAGGGAAGGGAGCTCTGAGCAAAGAAACAAAATTCAAGAATAACATTTAAGCACTACAAATAACAATGTTCCCCTCTTTGAAAAGAGGTCCTTGGGAGAAGAAAAAATAAAAACAATCTCACATCATGAAAGTATCTCCCCACTACTAAAAAGTGAGATAAATAGAAACAAAAAGCATTTTCAAGCTAGCCAGTAAGTTTTAATTATGTCATCCTTCCTATTTCTATCAAGTTCCTTCTTCTCACACCACCGGTGATACAATACGCTAATTAGTTTCTTTTAACCTGCCAGCAGGTCTTGACAGATTTTCTTTGCAGTGAGTCCATGGTACTTAACAGAGACAGATCTCTTACCCTTAACTTATGTGCTTTTTAAAAAGGTAACAGAAGCAAGCCTGTCCTTTTGTTTTTTATTTAAAAACATACACACACACAAAAGAAAACTCATACAAATACTCTTCTTTGATTAAGATATATAAGAGAAATATTCAAGTACTCTGGGAATTAAAAGGACTTCCTCATAATATTGAAAAGTAAAAAAAGAAACTCCCAAGTAAACCTAGAAATAGGAAGAAATAAAGCAGAAGATAATGTAAACATGTAACAGAAGAAATGATAAAAATCAAGTGCTTAAAGTAAGATTAAGGAAGCGGGCTGGGGATTTAGCTCAGTGGCACAGCGCCTGCCTGGCAAGTGCGAGGCCATGAGTTTGATCCCCGGTAACGGAAAAAAAAAAAGAAAAGAAAAAAAAATAAGATTAAGGAAGATATTTATCTCTTGACTTGATGGAAGTTTTAAAGAAACAAAAGGATGAGGTTGCTGTTTTCTCTGACTATAACAAAGTCATGGATATTTTGCTTACTTTCCAAAGCACTGAAAAGGATAATCTTTATTAGTGGTATTCTGGACCAACTCTTTATCGTTTTAACAATACCACACATACAAATGTGTAGCTAACTTTCCATCCAAGTATGTCTTTAATTAGAACAGATATAAAATGCCGTATTCATCACCTGCTGCTTTGTGTGTCTTTCCAGCTGAGGACGCTGCTTTTGACAGTGGCACAACGACATATAACACCGGCAAGCACAATTATTGTATCTCCCAAAATGTAAACTCAAAATTGAAAATACAAATATTCAAAAACAGTATTTTAGTGTCATCTAAATTTTAGCATTACTGAATTCCTTTTGTTTTCATCCCAAACATCTCCCACAAGCATTTGCACGCACACACACACATACACACACACATCACAAAAACATCCTCCAGGTTCGAGTAGAGATTATAACACAGGTTATTTGTACCTATCTTCTCCAATTCTTTTTGGCTAATCTTACACAACCACCTTTCAGATGTCCTCCGTTAGGTCTGATTACAACTGTTTCAGTTACAGTCTCATCACTGGATGTTTCTCATGCTGATTCAAATACCCAAGAGACCATTCTTCCTACATCTTAAAAGGATCTCTATGTGACTTTCAAATACATTTATATGCCAAACATGGAAGTGAGAATCACTGGTTTGCTGTTCCTGGGAATTTCAGTTCATACTGATTAGTTTCTTGGAATAACATTCATATTTGATAACTTTGTGAACACTGAGAAACTCCTAAATCTCCCATGAAGCAATGATGCCATTCACTTCCTTTTTTTTTTTTTTTTTTTTTTGTCTTTTTGAGACAGGGTCTCGCTATGCAGTTTAGGCTGGCCTTGAGCTTGTAAGGATCCTCCTGCCTCAACCTCCGAGTGCTGGATTACAGGTGTGCACCACCATGCCCAGCTATAAACATCTATTGTGTTGAGCTATTTGTTGTTTTTTTGTTTGTTTTTTCCTACCGGGAATTGAACTCAGGACCTTGTACTTGCCAAGCAGATGCTTGTGCCTCTGAGCTATTTCTCCAGCGATGCCATTCACTTCAAACTGAGTTTGATGAACTCATGGGGGAACAACATTTCAAAAGATAAAACCGTCTCTGACAACATAAATCACGTAACTGTCTGTATTAACAAATCAGTTGAGTTTCTATTTAATAATTTCACTAATTTAATGTTTACTAAATACCCATCTGAAAACTCCCAAGAACCAACACAAAAGAATAGGTAGAGTTTGTTTTCAAAGAACTTTTAATCAATTTGGGGAAAGATGAAAAATATCCACAAAGAAACATTTTTCTTTTTTCTTCAAGGAAATAAAATACCAATACAGACTACAAAATCAAGGAAATCTTTCTGCACAAGTCCAGAGACATGGGCAGACCGGAAGGCAGTGAAACCACCACTATGGCATAGAACACTGGCAGAGACAAAAGAGAAAAAAAGGACAGACACAGTTGGGGAAGAAGACTGCGGCAACCACTTCATGCAGGAGAGAGAGCTCGGAAGAGCAGTGGGGGTCAAGCAGAGAAGGCAACTGGGCTTCCTTCATGTCTAATCCTAAACGTGATCTCAGTAGTAGTGGGAGAGAACTGTGATCTTTGGCAAGAAAGCAGCAAAACAAGTAATATTTTACTTAAACTTACCTGACCACTTTGTACCAGATGGATTAGAGGTGACTACATAAAGAAGATCCAATTGAAAGGGTACTGAAATAGTTTAGACATGATGTGAAATCCACTTGGAATAACGTGGAAAAATGGATAAAGCACAGCAATTGGAAAGGCTGTGCACCAGAAGACACATGACTTTACAAGAGACTTGGTAAAAGAGATGATTGACTTTCAAGAGGACTCTAGGTTTTAAATTCAGCAACGTAGTAATATAATGGGAAAAAAAGGAAGTTGGAGATAAGTTTGTAAAGTTAAATGGAAATGTTCTAAAAATGGTTAGAAAACTACTAAAACCAAAAAATTGGCTCTCAAAGACGATCAAATAACAGCTGGGCGTAGCAGTGCATACCTGTAATCCCAGCACTTGGGAGGCTGAGGCAGGAGGATCGATCTGAGTTTGAGACCAGCCTGGGCTACAAAGTGAGCTCAAGGCCAGCCTGAACTACACAGTGAGACCCTGTCTCAAAAAAGACAAAACAAACAAACAAAGAGACTATAAAATAGCATGGATGTGATAAAAGGCTCAGCGAGTAAGGCAGCTATAAATATATGGCTGATCTCATGAGCACAAGGAAAGTTACAGTTTGAAAAGAGAACTAGAGACAAGTGACCCAAACAAAAGGGGAGACAACCACACACAAAAATGAGAAAGGGAAAGAACTGCCAGTGATGACCCCCACTTCGTGCTGCCTTCTGTCCTCTCTGTAGTTCAAAGGTAGCTTTAAAAACATTACCTAAGTATCTCTGGATATACTTCTTTCCAGATATCTTTTTTTTAAAAAACCATGACTTTTGAATAAATAACTAGAATAAATGACCTGAACCAGTTAGAAGAAATGCAAAATAAAAGAAAACTAAGCTCATAAACGTAGACTACAACTAAGCAAGCCACAGGGGTGTCTTTGAAGTGGAAGCCTATTACCACTGCCAACAATGGTGAGTACTACCCAACAAAATTATCCTCAATGAAATGCATGGGTTTCAATTGAAACAGCAAACCCAAGGTTACATTATCATTTAAAATATCGAACAGATCACATTCTTGAGGTCTTCAAGGGGGAAACTTCTGCTTGCATTAGGCACCTCCTGGAACTTAGACTGTACCACTCCGAAGTGAGAAGTTTAATAGCAGGGATCCTCTCCAAAGAAAGTAAAAGCCTTAAGCTAGGGAGGAAGGCAAACCCTTTAGAAGCTAATAGAAGGAACTTATATTTTCACATGCTACTTACCTAGACATTCCATCGTAGGGGTTTTCCTGGTCTTTATTTTGCTTCGAAGTCTTCTTCATAGTTTACATTTCAAAATGTTCCAACGAAAGCTTGCAATTCAGATGCTATGCTATGTTGCCCAATTGCCAAGCTTTAGGTACATCTGAATAGCTAATAACAAAGCTTACTTTCCTTGTTATTTACTTGATTTAAAAAGAACCATAATAAACTTTGTTCTGGAGCTCCTACTGAAAGTATCATTGTCACATTTCATACCTAGTAACAATGCAGAGTGTGTGTGCCCTAATAAGAGAATCCCATTTCCTGTTCCAAGCGACATTTTCTGAATACCCTCCTACTGACACCTACCCAACTATGACTAAAGATCCCCTTCGACCACAGATAGGCCTTAGATCTGTATTACTAAAAGGAAGATACAACTTTCTAGGCATCAATCACATACATTCTTCCATCTTCAAATAAAATGCAATAAATCCAAACAACAACAAAAGTAAAACCAAAACCCCGAAATAAAACAAAATCCCCACAAACCTTATCTTCAAATATTTAAAACTTCTGTGATTAGCAAATACAGCAAACATGTCCACATTTGTTGTATCTCAATAGTTGATACATGAATTTCTATAATGTTACTCTCTTAAGAGGGAAAAGTCTGTATCAGTACAAAAAACTACAGTTTTCATAATTTAACAAAAGATTAAACACCAGATCGAATTCAAGTCTTCACACACGCACACATACATACTTACTGCTAAGAATGTTTAAAGAATGATCCATTTAATAAATAACACATTACTGACAATGGGGTACTACAAATAGTATCCAGTTTCCAAAAGTTAACATAGTGTTATATATACATAATCCATAAACCAACCTGATTTTACCAAATAAAACATCAATCTAATCTATTCTTATTCCTAGTAGTTTAACTCTATGTTTAATAAATACAAGATGTTTACATATACAGGTGATTTCATACTTTTTCATTTCATCCTTATAGCAAGCTCCATTTGGAAAATCCTCATAGACAAAGTATCTCATTCTTCTAGAACAGTATGGTCAAACCAAGTAACTGATAATTATAAAAAGAATTTGAAGACATTATAAAAATAAAGCTCCTCAGTTAAACAAATTATTATTTTCTATAAGAAAAGTAAAAATAATGAAATTAAATCATTCTCTAAGAAAAGTAGCTCATTCTCTCAAAAACTAAACATCTGATTCAACTGTTCTTACCAACCATAAGCAGTAAAAACTTAAAAATCAAGAATCTAAAATTGCTTCACCAAAGTCCAACTTAATTCCTTCCCTCTGTTTAATGTAAAATTTCCATAATCCAATTTTGGACAGAAACACTATTTACAAATAACTCCTAAGACAGCTACTGTGTAACAGAGTGACTATCATTTGTTGCAGAACTTGAAAAAATGCTGAGAGTAAATGCTAAACAGCCTCACTATAAAAATACTAAATGAGGTGATTCATGTTAAGTTAGTTAGTTAGTCTATTACAATGGATATGCCCTTTAAAATAGGTTGTACAAAATAAATTTATACAATTTTATGTCACTTTAAAAAATAAAAACACTTCTGAGTTCTCCTCTTACTCTGTATATACTTTTATTGTATTACTTCATCTTTGTAGCCAATTACTAATATCTGTAACCCTAAACTGGTCTGAATTTCTGCAAGAGAACCTAGTCTTTATCTCTGAACTGTTATAATCCAGCATTGTGCCTGCAACACAGTATTACAGTAATACAATTAATGTGTGTAGAATAAAGTGAATGAGGGAATATTAACCATATTTGGTGGAATCTTATTTTTTGAAAAGATTGCTTCTATTTTACTTCTTAAAAAATTTCCTCTACATACTACCTATCTTTACCCTTTCTGCCTCCAAATACCTCCTCGAAGTTTTAAAGTGAAATATAACATTTAACAGTTTCCCCCCTCTAGGACACAAATACATACACATTTTTACCTCATGCTGAGCTAAAAATTATCTAAGAGTGGGGACCATGTATTAATCAGTGTGTGTTTGTATATACTGGTCCATTTGTAGTCTATCTCAAAATACAAGAATATCAGAATTTTGCTAAATTGATCTGGATTACCTTTTCAGCCTGTCACATTTTTTCTCAGTCCTCCAGTAAGTTACTTTGGAGCACAGTTCCAAATCACAGCACTGAAATGGTGCTATTCCAAAAACAAAACAAAAAAAAAACCAAAACAAAAACAAAGGCAAAAAAATTAATTCTATTTGTTTTCTAAATGTATACCTCATTATTTCATATAACAAGAACTCATATGATTTCAGTATTCGTCTTACAGTAGCATGTATAAATGCCAAAATGGCTCTTTCAGGAATGAATTCCACAGCCACTTCCAATATATGTATGAAAGAGGGTCTCCTACTGGGCATGGGGATGTAATGGAATCCTATCATCTTTCTTATGGTGCTAATACCTGAGTTAATTCTCACCAAAACTCAAAGCTACTCCCACAGGCATGGAGAGAATAATCTGAGAAGTTACAGAATAGTAACAATGAAATTATTTACCTGAACTTCTAATATTATGAACAGGTATGTCAGGTAGAAATATAAGAAGACAGGGCTGGGCCCTCAGAGTCAGTGCAGAAGGTAAGAACACATGTGGGTAGAGATGCACTTGTTGAAGGCCAGGCCTCAAGACAAGGATAGAATGACGACACCTACATCCTTCTCTAAGGTGTAAATAATAATGATCGATATTCTAAACAAGCATCAGTCACCTGGGTGGAGGACCAAGACCTCCTTGACTCCCCGCTCCTGGGAAAGGTCCTTGTTCTTTTCATGCACACGTGCTACATGACTTGTGTCCCAATTGGATCAGTATTACCTAAGTAACTGTATTTATGATCTTATTGGTTGCCCATAGTTTTGTCCCACCTTATACCTACTCTGTGACTTTGTACCCATCTCATGATTTTGATCTATAAAACTTCATCTGAGAAGTGGGTTTACAGGCAACCTACTTCCTAGGTTCCCTCCTGCCCCTCTCAGGCAGGAGCTGTCTTTCCCTTAATAAAATTTCCTACTTTTAACCTCCAGTGTTCCTCAGAATTCATTTTTCAGTTATGGAGAACATGAACTCATGTATCAGACATCTAGCAGGTTGGGAGTTATAGTATTTCCCTTATATCAATCATTTAGAGGTTCTGATATCATTACCACAGCTAGCCTATAACATTTCTGTAACATGACCATAACTAGCCACCATTCAAGCCCATTACCAATTGCAATCAATATGCCTCCTTGCAAGGAGATAACGGTTCCTTGTAAGTTATGCAAAGAATTATATGAGGATAAAGTTAATATTAGGACCACTCCTATTTTTTCCCCCAAAGTAAGGAAATCAATCATTAATTCTTCTCTAGTCAAATCCTACTATACTAACTTTATTTGTCTGTTATCTAAAGGATATGTGCAGCATTACTATTATTAGCTGTTCTGCTAATTAACCATCCACTATTTGTGTAACACATAAGAAACAACACTGCTCACATATACAAAACAGGTCTTTCTGAGAAACCACTTTGAAGATACCACCATGTATTACAGCAGCCACTGATATTTTCCTACTAATCTGTCCATAACTCTGTAATGTTTGCATTGTTCCTATGCTATTTCCTAAATGGATGTATGTTTATTACTATGTGTTTCCCACAACAACCATTGAGAATAGTCAATGATTATTCAATTGCTCACTCATGTATAGCTCTATTTATTTTCTTTAGAAGCCACTTTGTAGATACCATAGTATAAGGACCATTGATAATCTCCTACCACTTTTGTGTGTAACTCACTATTATTTGTTTGTTTTCCTGAGAAACTATCTTGAAGATAACAATATGTAAAACAGCAACCATTGATAATTTCCTATCACTCTGCCTGTAATTCGGTAAGGCCCCCTATTGGTATGTTATACTTCTTTTACTCTTTAAAATAATTAAAAAAAAAAAAAAAGAAAACAGGTCGATGAAATGGCCATTATATCAACTTTAAAGGATAATCCAAAAGATTCTGCAGTTTGGATTTTTACTCTACCAAATAATTCATCAAATATTTGCTCCTCAATTTTTTGTCATATGGATATTTTCATGATTATAACAGTATTTATGAACAAATCTTTAAGTTTTTTACCCATAAATTTTATGATTTCTGTTGTTAACCACACAGAATTTTTGTCATACCAATTTCTCATATCATAAATTTTAATTAAGAGCATCTTTTTCAAGCACAGACACTTCCAAGATTTCTAAGTACAACAGAGAAACGCGTTCTCTTCTACAGGGAGGAGAACTTCCTCTGGTCCAAGAATATAAACAAGATAAAGTGATTCCTTACATAGTTACTCAATAAAATATATAACCAATGATATAATGGGAGCCTCTGAGCTTCATTATAAAGTATTAGCACCACCATTGGGCCTGGAAAAAATGGTAAACACATGCACCTGCTATTACACAGGCCCTTCACTCCTCTACTGAAAAATCCATTAATTGGAAGCCTTGAGAAAGGCATAATACTAGCCCATTTCAAACTTCCTTTTCTTATTTTAATGTTTCTATAAAAGTCTCAGGCCATACACAAAAAAGCTACTTCTAACAGCAAAATAGAATGTATCTTCCCAAGCCAGAGTTATCTAGAGAAAACACAAGTCCAGAAATTACTTAGTAAATTTCAACTGTGAAAAGGCAGCAGGGCAAAGACCTAAATCATATTTTTATACGAAAATCAAATAAGCTAAGTGCCAGGAAATCAGTGAAGAGTGAAGTCTCACTAATGTGAAACTGAGAAATGATCTAAGGTATATCAGGTAACAAAAAGCCACAAAAACAAAGCAGCATTTTTCCAAAAGAAGGCTACTTCAACAGAAGGGCAATTACTCTAAATCAGTAATGTCCAACTGATGAGATTTTTACTGTTTTATAGAAGCTCCATAATTATCTCATCCTACTAATAAACATATAACTGTAACACAATCTGCTCAAACAAAAACTATGTTCATCTTCACAGAAAAAATACTAGTAAACCAAATCCTCATTTGTTAAAACAAATTAAAGCAAGATAGTAAATATAAAATGCATGGAAAATTTAAAGAAAATAAAACTGGGTAGGTTTTAAATATCAACATCTTTCGTAAAAACAAACAAGCAAAAACATACTTACCCACTTTGACCAGGGCTACAATGCCACATTGAAAATCTGAGGTGGAGGAAAGGGGGAAAGATTTAGGAATTTGAGCTAAGTTAGGAGACTGGTCCGGGGTTGCACTGATGGTGCCTTAGCACTAAACCGTATCCACCAACCCCCACCCTTGAAATACTGAGGTTTTTTGAGGAAGAGAGGTTGTACTAAAATGTGTGCTGTAGAAAGGACAATCTGATGTGCTCTGTAGGGGTGACAAAAGAAGTAAAGAGACTGGGATTGGAAAGTAATAGGCTGTTTTGGTAGCTGGGTTCAGTAGATTTGGGTCTGGGGAACTTTTTTTTGTTGTTTGTTTGTCTGTTTTTTGTTTTTGTCTTTTTCCCGGTACCAGGAATCGAACTCATGACGTTGCGCTTGCCAGGCAGGCACTGTGCCGCTGAGCTAAATCCCCAGCCCCCTTTTCTGGTTTATTTTTGTTTTTTGTTTGTTTGCTTGTTTTTTGTTTTTTCCGGTACCAGGAATCGAACTCACAAAGTTGCATTTGCCAGGCAGGTGCTCTGGGGAACTTTTAATCAGTATCAGAATGGATTTGGAGGGGTGCTGATGTGCTGGGAACTGAATCCATGGCCTTGCTTATACAAAGCATGTGTTTTACCATTAAGCTGCACCCTCACGTTCCCAAAGGTGATTTTTTGTTTTATTTTATTTTATTTTTTTTTCCAGTACTGGGAATCGAACTCAAGACCTCATGCTTGCCAGGCAGGCCCTGTGCTGCTGAGCTAAATCCCCAGCCCCTCCAAAGGTGATTTTTTAAAATGAAAATACAAAGGTCGTTGTTGTTTTTGTCTGATTGGATTTACTGTATTGGGAAGAAGTTCTCTATTTTGGCTTAAACACTGTTTTTAGATTTTCAGTTTTTTTCTTAAAGACAATATTATTCAGAAATTAGTAAACATTCCTTGATACAGCTGCAAGTCAAAAGGAAAATCAAAACTGAACATACAAATTATTTTACAAGTAACCAAAAAAAGAATACTTCACATCTAAATCTATGATACATGTTTCTATAATCAGAAGAAAATTTATAGTTTTAAAATTATATATTATTTTTTAAATAAACAATAAAATTTGGGGGCTGGGGATCTAGCTCAGCGGCACAGTGCCTGCCTGGCAAGCGTAATGTCATGAGTTCAATTCCCGGTACCGTGAAAAAAAAAAAAAACCCAAAACAAAAAACAAAAACCAAAAAAACAATAAAATTTGTATAACCTATAGAATTGTATTTTTCATTTAAAATTTTGTTATTAGTACAGGTTTATAGTACATAATGATCACATTCCTTCTGGGGAGTTGGGACATGTATATAACACCTCTTAAGTCTTCTCTTTAAAGCCCCTTTCTTCCCCCTTTCCTCCAATCTATCCACACTATGGCCCTAAACTCCCTTCAAGCTTCCTCCCTAGTTCTTTGCTTAGAGGAATTCTCTCCAGTCAAGTCACTAGACCCACTGACTTCCAAATGCCTTGTGCTTTCATAAGTGACAAAGTATTTTCTTCTTAAAATTAGCACTATGGATAGCAAAATTAACTTTTCTGAACAAACTGGAAAGTCGGTAAGGAAATTTATGCAAGCCTTATGTAAGTATTTTACAGAATTAAGTTAACTGTTGAAGAAATGATTGAAATAAAGAAAAGGTTTGGTAAGGAAACAAATACATCTTCCAAGATTTTAAAAATGCTATATGACAACGCTTCCATTTGCTTTTTAACGGAAAACATTTGTGAAAGAGCTTTTTCTAATACAACAAATGGGGTTATCCTGCACAACTTCCAAATATTTAACTCATCTGCTAATACTTTATAATTCAAGATCAGGGCCCAGTCTATTTTTAAACTATGAGGCTAGTAAGTTGCCACTGCTTCCTAAAGAATACTTCCTTAATTCGCCACAGAAACTTTCAAAAGATTTTAAATTATTTTAGGAGGAAAAAAATATTTTCTTGATATCACCAACAATAGCAGAATTAAGTTTATAACAATACTGAACCAGTGTTGATGGAGATAAAAAAATTTTTTTTGAGACAGGCAACATTTGGCTATCACCAACGTATTTCTTGTTTGTTTGTTTGTTGTTTTTTTTTTCCAGTACCGGGAATCAAACTCACGACCTCGCACTCGCCAGGCAGGCACTGTGCTGCTGAGTTACATCCCCAGCCCCTCACCAGCATATTTCTAAGCACTGCAGATAACTTCAATTTAAAACTTTTAACTTACCCAAAAAAGACTAGGATAGCAGGATACGGTGACACACAGCTATAATACACTAAGGCTAGCCTGAGCTACATAGTAAATTTAAGGCTAGCTTGGATTACCCAGTGAGATCCTGTCTCAAAAAACTAAAAACTAAGACAACCTATTCAAACTAAAGCATTGCATTACAATGCACTACAACACACAGAATAAGGACAGCTGCCCCAAATCCCAAATCCCTTTGCTAAGACACTTTTTATGGGAACAATGCCTGACATTCGTTAAAAATTTGTTAAGGAAAAAGAAAATACCAATCCCAAGATGTAGTTTAAAATCTGCAGTGAACAAAGAAAGGTTGGAGATGAGAGCTTAAAGAAGGGAAGAGAGCTAAATGTAGAAGACGTCCACACACAGAAAAAAGAAAAACAACAGACAATGATGTTGAAGTAAAAAGGAAGCTACACTCACTCATTTGACTGGGGACATTAGCCTCAAAGTATCGGGGAGACTATAATTAACCTTCCAATGAGGAGTCACCCAACAAATCATCTTAGGACAGTTTTAGGAAAGCTACTCTTCTAAAAAACAACAACAAAAACAAAACCTGTCACTCTTGGGATAAAGTGAACCCAGAAACTAACCTTTCTCTGTTTTCAAACACTTTTACTTTACTGTATTTCAATCCTGTAAATTATATATTTTTGTTATTTAGCCAGGTGTGCTGGTACACACCTGTAATCCCAGCAGTCTGAGAAGCTGAAGCAGAAGTTCAGCTTCTGGGCAAGTTTGAGCCCTGCCTACTAGACGACTTAGTGACTGAGCAAGTTCCTATCTCAAAATAAAAGAGTACGAAGGCCTGAGGACTCAGCTCCGTGGGAAGACTCTGGGTTCGAACCTAGTACTACAAAAGAAAATACTGTTTTTTTAACCCTCTCATGTGAAGCATGCTGGTTTAAAAAACAACAACAATAACAACAACAAAAACAACTTCTATTAATTCACAGTATAGTCTCACGGAGAAGGAATACTATAAAAAAAAGGCTAAGCCAAAAGAAAACTTGTCAAAACATGCCACAATCTGTGTATCTATGAAAGTAATGCAAGATACAGCAGATGGCGTCTGAAACAAGCATTTTTTTTTTTAAAGAATACAGAGCTAAAAGAATTAGTGAGGTGAGTGAACCAGGAGCTAATAGAAATATAAAAATTATTTCAAGATGAGGGACATAGTAAAAAACTCAAAGTCAAGAAGAATTAATGCAATGACATTAAGAGGAAAATATATGAAAAGTTATTATTTTTGTTTTTGCTTGGTTCCTCCAAAACAGAAGAGCACCCCACTGGGCTAGATATTCTCAGTGAGCCAGGACTCAGGGCTGGGAATGTTAATGAAAATTCTTTAAAGCTGCTTGAAGTGCTGAAAACAATACTATAGACTAATACTGTTTCCTTGGTATAAGAAAGCTTGTGTTCACTGAGATTCACTTCATAGCCTTTTCTAATACCCTTCTTTTGGCTGAAGGGATCAATAAACATTTATAGGCACTCAGAATATATTTTTCTTTAGACCTTAAAATGAATGAATGAACCACATATATGTGAGTATATATATACATATATATATATATACATATATATATGTATATATATATATTTTTTTTTTACACTTGTTCACCAGGAAAAGGCATTTCTCAAAACTGACCCATACCATGAAAGTTTTGGCAGAAAAAATGTATGTTGTAAAAGCATAATTTAGTCAGAACAATTACTATAACACTCTACCTGTAAATTCTGGCTCACTGACAGGATTGGTTCTTTGCATTTGTCATTCTGTGTGTTTTCTAACACCATTTACTTTGTCCTACTTTCCACATGCCTTGTACTGCCACATCCTTCACGCCCACCCTTAATTTCTTCCTATGTATGTACAGTCATACACAATACCGTTATTAGTGCCACTATGTATAAATGTGTATATACACACACACAGAAAAACACATATGGTACAAGCCCCAATGTCACAGTACAAACCAAAGATAAACTGCAAAATAGGAATAGATCATTTACTCTTATTTCTAAGATAAAACTGTGATTGGTTACTGCAACTCACCAGATGGTTCCTCAGGCTCACTTTCATTTTCTTCCTCGGGTGGGGCTTGAGGGGGTGGTGGGGGAAGCTTCTTTTCCTTCTCTGCTTTAGCGTTCCTCTCTTCTTCTGAATAATATTCATCTTCTGAGAGGTTGGCCAAGCTTTCATCCATCTCTCGGTACTCCACCTGTATAGACATTACACCAGGAAAAGCTAAGTACAGTGAACACCTAAAATCAGGAAGCCTACTTAGAACTATTAGTGAATATGAATGGCTTCCTAATTTGAAATATTAAGGGAAATAAGCATGTTAACAAGGAACAAGCCAGTTTACAACAGGTACTTACTAAAAACAAAAGCCTCATGAAACAATCTTTGGGTTTAGTTTGATCTATAACTTTTATATCGTAACAATGACAACTCAAATTACACTCTGAGGCTCTCTACACCTCGTAAGTTTTTTTTTTTAGTATCATGTTCATATATTGGAAGTTTCAACAAAAGAGCTGTATGTCTACAAAAGTACAGCTAACTACCATACCAAGTCTGTGTAATGTCAAGCCTGTGTTTCTAACTACTTCATGGAAAAATAGCAAGATAATTCCAGAAACTAAATGGGAGAGGGGATAAACACAGCAAACAGCAAGAATTAACCTGAAACTATGAAAAGGTGCATTCCCTTTGAAAATGTACCTGGGAAAGCTGAATGATGCACAAAGATTTCTTAGTACAACAAATTAAGGAGCAAGTGGTATGGAAATTGAAGCTACAGGTCTTATTCCTAGTTCACAATCAAGAGAGAACCAGGTCATCAGTAGAAAGTGGAAGCACTTAGAGAATGTATCACTGGAGGTAAAGGAATGCAGAACAGGGAAGACTGATTATATGATGGATTTGCTGGCCAAAAGGCTAGTTGCTGTTGCCTGGTGTGTCAGCACACATTTGTAATCCCAGCATTCTGGGATGCATCAGGAGAACTGAAAATCTGAGCAACTTAGCAAGATTCTGACTCAAAATATAAAATAAGGGATACAGCTCACTGTGGAGGTCCTGGATTCCATCCTCAGCCCCGTTTTTAAAAAGTATGGGGCTGGGGAGAAAGCTCAGCAGCATAGCACCTGTCTGGCAAGCTCAAGGTCCTGAGTTTGATTCCCAGTACTAATAAAAAAATAAAAAAATAAAAAGTGCATGTATTATAAATAGTTGTCAACATGGGAACATTTGTCAAACTGTGACTGAATCCCAGGAAGCCATAAAACATACAACTCTTTATTACAGATTCAATAAAAAGATGAAATAAGAATTGGATATAGGGATGGAGCAATGACAACATGGTTTCCACATATAACATATCTGATGTATCAGATTTTCAAAAGGAATCTCCCACAGATTAGAGTGCATAGAATCTATTTTAATTTTCTACACATCTCTGAATTAGTTCCAGGTGGCTGGGCACTTTTGTGTTGTCTTTTACTTGTATTATTTTAAATTATATGATCTCAGGATTTAGGGGATGGGCGGTAGGTAGGCAAGGGAAAAGAACTTTACTGAAAAATGGGATGAATTAGAAAATGGAAGCAAAAATTAAACGCAAACTAATGACTGATGCTCTAGGAATCTTAATTTATTGTATGAATAACTATAATATCCATCTACGCAAACACTAAACAATGAGTACAGGGCACAACGGGAAAAACAATTACAAACGAGTATATCCTTACACTTAATAAGCTGAAAATCTAACTGCAAATAACTGATCTGGATCAGATGCCCATCTCACAGAGGGACTTCAAAAGAAAACTTCCGAAATGTAAATAATATTGAACTTTATTTTGACTGAGAAAAACTGTAGGACTTGATCTCAAGACAATGGGTGGGAAAATAGCAAGGAGAAAAAAGAGGGCTTCAAAGGCGAAAAAAGATCAGAAAATGTAAAAAAGAAAAGCTTATAGCATCCAGTTTTCTTTCTCCTTTTACCTCGCCACAGAGCCTCATCCTTCTCATCCTCAAAGATTCAGTGCTTTGATCCTCCCCCATCGATCCTTCTCATTCACTAATCACTTGAAGGGATCCCAAGATCAAGTATGGGAGACTTTGGTTTTGTTGGGTTTATTCTGTGGTACTAGGGCTTGAACCCAGGGCCTTGTACATGCTAGGTAAGCACTCTACCACTGAGCATTTTCATTTTTTAACAACTAGACAAGAAGTCCTCAGTGTGGTTCTACCCATTCCTAAATTCCCTAAAATGTCTCTTACCTTTTTCTGCTAATCGAATGCCTAAAACTCAAGGTCCACTTCCTGTACAAATTAGTTATCCTAAAGTTACATATAGTCTTTGCCTTCTCTGAGTTCTTGCAGCACTACGGTCTGCGCTTCATAATCTAGTTCAGCGCTGTCTGACAGAACGTTTTGTGATGAGGAAAATGGTCTGTAGCTGGCTGGCCACATAGGGCTATTAAGGTGATATTAGAGGCACTTCTAATTTTAACTTAGTGTGGCTAGTGGCTACAGTATTAGCACAAATCTAGAAAGTGCTAGCTCGGTTTACAAACTTCGTTTGTTCCAGGATTCTGAGGAAGATGGCTGTGTTCATGTTTGTGGGGGGTAGATGGCTATGGTCCTGTTCTTCACCTGACGTGGAGAGTCATAATCTGAAGCAAAGTTTTGCCGAACGCTTCAGTTAATGAAATGAACTGTTTCAGAAAAGAAGCATTCATGTACCCTCTATAATCTGGACACAATTCTACAAACCAAAAGCTAGTGATCCCTCCTCCTATGTTGCTCCTAAATAAAACCCATCTCCAATTCAATTCATTTGTCCACTGTTCTCTAGATAAGGCTGTCCACTTTGTACTCCCTCCACCCCAAACCACTTTGTAGTATATTCCAAGCATTTTTTTACTTCTTTTTCTCTACTGGTAGTACTTAATTACTGGCCACTTACTTACTATTTGCCAGACACTGCAGTAAGGATTTGTTTACTTTGTATCTAAACCTAACAACCTCACAAAGTAGAATTTACCAGGTGAAAAGGAATCACAGTAAGATGAATTAACCACATGCTCATCCCATTTAGAAAAGCAGTCTTTTGTAGAAAAGACTGCTTTTCTAAATGCTGGCATTTCAAGGCCTACCTTAAGGTCCCAATTCCTGAAACTGTACAGTGTTTTTGAAGTTCCAACTCAATATACCAATATAAACCTTCAATATTTTACCATAAACCCGGCATGGTAGTGCACCCCTGTAATCTCAGCACTCGGGAGGCTAAGGCAGGAGGACAGCCCTGAGTTCAAGGCCAGCTAGGCTACATAGTGAATTCACGGCCAGTCTGAACTACATAGTGAGACCCTGTCTCGAAAAACAACAACAACAACATTTTTAACCATAATTTTAGCATGTATGCACCCAGAAGTAAATTATTCTAGAACAATGAAACTTCAGTTTCAAGGATCCTCAGATGCATTGCCCTCTTACACAAAACTGAATGTTATTTTGATTATGTAATTATATACATTTATAAAGGAGGGTTCCCAAACTGGATAAACTCGCAGGCTATGAAACACCTACACACACCTTAAAATTCTTTAAGCAAGCTCTACCCTGGTCTCAACTGGTTTTTTAGTCCTTAACTGGGAGCATATTCTATCCATCGAGCTGTTTCCTCTGACTCTCTCAAGGCTGGCTTGGAATGGGTAACTTTTCCCAGCTCCTTGCTTCTTCACTGCTTCCCCAAATTAACACATAATTCATTTTTCATTTGTAAGTTGAAAAACTGCCTATGTTGGCACATGCTTGTAATCCCAGCACTTAGAAGGCTGAGACAGGAGCATTGCCAAGAGTTTGAGGCCAGCCTGGGATACATAGTGAGTTCAAAGCCAGCCTGAACTACATAGTGAGACCCTATTTCCAAAAAAACCAAAACAAACAAAAAAAAGAATGATGGTCCACTCACAAGTGACAAAATATTACAAACACCAACATTCAGAAAACGTTTCAGTATTTCACATGAGTAGATAAAGTACATCTGCTACAACACCTGATGTATTGACTTATAAAGATTCATATTAGACACAACCATGTCCGTTCATTATCAAAACAAATTATTTCTGCATTATGTCTGTACTCCAATTGGTCTTTGGCAATAGGTCTCAAATTCATCTGTTTACATAGGCATTGACTTCATCTAAAGATGTCAGCCTGTGTATTTACAAATATATAATTATAATTTACATTATCACTTATGTATTGAGATTACTAACATTTATTTATAATTATATATGAATATATTTTATAATTCACTATGTCCATCATGTGTTGGTACTAAAATGTGTCTGTCTGGCTGATGATCTTAAGTGGGGCTTACTTTGGGTATACAGCTGATATGAGCATCCTGAAAAAGTCATGCTGGGGCTTATTTTCCATTAGGTTTTATTTTGGGGGAAATACAGCAGGCAACACAATCTTGAACAAAGCTGAAAAGCTCATACTTCCTGACTTCAAAATTTATTATACACCTAAAATAAGTGGAACAGTATGGTGCTGACATAAGGATAGAAATACAGATGGATGGGGCACAGCTGAAAATACATGAATAAATTCTTCATTTATAGTCAACAAGGTGCAAACCACTCCACAGGGAAAAGAAGTTTTCAAATTATGCTGGGACAACTGGTATTCACATGCAAAAGAATGAGACTTAACCCCTGCCTCATATAAGTAACTCCAAAAGGACCGCAGACTCCAATGTAAAAGCTAAAACTAAAACAGAAGAGCCAGGTGTGGTAAGGCAATGTTCATAATCCTGGCAACTCAGGAAACTAAGGCAAGAGGATATCTAGTTTAAGGTCACACTGAGAGGCTGGCTTATGAGACCCTATTTAAAACGAAAAATGAAAAATAAAAAGGGCTAGGAATGTAGCTCAGCACTACAGGGGTTCAATGCCCAGAATCACAAAACAAAACCCTTACACAAAAACAGATAAATCTTTATGACACTGGATTAGGTAATGTGTTCTCAGATTAACACAAGAAATAAAAACAACAACAAAAATACATTAGACCTGACCAAAATTAAAAACTTTTGTAACCAAAACAAAGAACTCTTACAATTTAAAAAAAAAAAAAAACTATTAAAAAAAATAACCAAGTAGCTGGATGTGATGGCCAGTGCCTATAATCCCACTACTCCAGAGGCTGAGGCAGGAGGATTGCTATAAGGCCAGCCTGGGCTACAAAGTGAGTTCAAGGCCAGCCTTGAACCCAAGGCTAGCATAGTGAAACCCCATCTCAAAAGACAAAAACAAAAATCAAAAAGCAACAACAAAACAAAAAAACTCCAAGTACTTCAATAGATATTTCATGAAGATACACAAATGGCCATTCAGCACATGAAAAGATGCTCAACATCATTAGTCAATAGGAAAATGCACATGAAACCACAATGAGATAACACTTCACACCCATCGGGATGCTACACTACAAGACGGACCGCATCAAGAGCAGCCAAAGACATTAGAGAAACTAGAACCCTCGTATATTGCTGGTGGATATGTAAAGTGGTGCAGCTGCTATGGTAAAACGGCAATTCCTCAAAAAATTAAAGTGGAATTACCATACAACCTAGTAATTCTAATCCTAGATATATGACCAAGAGAAATGAGAAAGTATGTCCACTGTGATACAAAGTCAACATTTTAAAAAATCAATAGTTTTTCTATAGTACATCAGTAACAAACTAGCTGAGAAAGTATCAGTATGCCTTAAAAAAAAAAAATCTGGGAACCTTAGAAGTAAAAGACCTCTATTAAGAAAATTACAAAACACTAAAGAAAGAAAGATGACACCAGAAGACTTCCCATGTTCATGGTTGGCAAAATTAGTATTTTTTAAATGATCATATTACCAAAAGTGATCTACAGAATCAATACAATCTTCATCAAAATTCCAATGACATTATTTACAGAACTCAAAAAAGCAACTCTAATATTTATATGGAAAAATAAAAGCTCCAGAACAGCCCAAGTAATCCCAAGCAAAAACAGCGAGGCTGAAGCATCATATCAGATTTCAAATTATACTACAAAGCCACAGTTACAAAACCAACATGGTACTGGCACAAAAGTAGACCAATGGAACAGAAGACAAAGAAACAGATCTACACAACTACCACCTGATTTTTGACAAAGGAGCCAAAAACATACATGGTAGAGAGGATAGTCTCTTTTTATCAAATGTTGCTTGGAAAACTGGATATCCATATGTAAAAGACTGAAACTAGATTCCTGTATCTCAGACTACAAAAATCAAACCAGGGCTGGGGAAACAGCTCAGCAGCACAGTGCCTGCCTGGCAAGCACAAGATTCTGAGTTCAATTCCTGGTACCCCTCAAAAACAAAAAACAAAACAAACAAAAACTCCCCAAAAAACAAAATCAAACTAAAATACAATGAAGTTTTGGTATAAAACTGGAAACCTGCCAGGTGTGGTAAGACATGCTTATAATCCCAGCCCTTGGGAGGCTGAGGCAGGAGGACTGCTGGAAGTTAGAGGCCAGCCTGAACCCTGTAGCAAAACCCTGTCTCAAAGACTAGTAACACTAAAAACTCTGTCTCAGAGACATGAATAAGTAATAAATAAATAAATTAAAATAAAACTAGAAACTTTGAAACTGCTAGTTCTCCTAGAACACAGAGGAAATATTAAAGCCACTGGCACAGGGAAAGAATTCTTGAATAGGAGCCCAGTAACACAAGAAATAATAGTAAGAATAGAGCCTGGCATGGTGACACATACCTGTAATCCCAGCACTTGGGAGGCTGAGGTAAAAGGATCATGTGGTTTAAACCAGCCTGGACTACACAGTGAGCTCAAGATCAGTCTGAATTACATAGTGAGACCCTATTTCAAGGAATCAAAACCAAAAAAGAAAAGAAACAATAGCAACAATCAACAAATGGGACCACACCAAATTTAAAAACTCTGCACAACCAGGGAGAACAATCAACAGAGTAAAGAGACAATCTACGAATGGGAGGAAATCTTTGCCAATTACTCTTCCAAGAGAATATATAGAGAACTCAACACCAAAAAAAAATCTAACAGCCCAATCAACAAATGGGCAAATTAACATTAACTTGCAGCACCACAAATGGCCAATAAGTATATGAAAAAATGTTCAACACCTTTACCCATTAGAGAAACGCAAATCAAAACTACACTGAGATTACATCTCATCACATCACAACAGCTATCAAGAATACAAAAATAAATAAATACATGTATGTTGGCAAGGATCTGGAGGTGTGGGGGACACAGACTCTTCCACACTGCTGGTGGGAATGTAAATTAGTGCAACCACTATGAAAATCAGTATGGAAGTTCCTCAAAAAAACTAAAAACAGAACTATCATCTGATCTACCTACACCACTCTTTGCTATACACTCAAAGGAATTACAAGTCAGCATATTTAGGGAAATCTATATACCCATTTTATTTTAGCACATCACAATATACAAGCCCAGGTACCTATCAACAGATGACCAGATTTTTAAAAAATGGGGTACATATGCATGATGGGAGTATTATTCAGCTGTAAAGAACAAAATAGTATCATTCACAGGAAAATGGATGGAACTGTAGCTCATCACACTAAGTGAAATGAGTCAAACACTGAAAGACAAGTGTCTCATGTTTTCCCTAACACGTGGAATCTAAAAATGATGACATGAAAGTAGAAGGGAGAATATTACTAGAAAGGAGGAAAATAAAAGGGGAAGAGAAAGAGGAGGGTGAGAGAGGGTGATAGGGGCATGGGAAAGTTACTAACTCTATTGTTAAGAGATCATGACGTTGAAATGAATTTATTGAGGTAAAAAGGTGCCCACTACACTCCATTACGTGAAACAGCAAGTTACAGCAGTATATATGGCACGGCCAACTTTTTATTTTAAAAAATGCATTAATGTATAGAGATCAACTCACGTAGAATGCTGTTCACTTAACTGTTTTGATCTGCCTCTGTGAGATACTGAGCACATTTTTCCTCTTTTTCTTTTTCTTATTTGTGCTAATACAAAATGTTTCTAAGGACATTAAATATTGTTATTAGTATGTGAAATGATATGTTAACCTGATTGTAGTACTCATACAGTATCATGATGCTGTATACCTATGATTTTGTTAATTATACTCAATAAAAAAGATAAAATAAATATTTACACAAAAGCGCGCACTAATGTTCATATTATGCATAACAGCCAAAAAGTGAAAACCCAAATATCCATCAAACAAAAGCTTCTATATCCACACACTGGAATTCAGCCATAATATCAAGTACTGAATCGAAGTACATGGATGAATCTTGTAAACACGCTAAACCAAATACAAAGGCCACATCGTGTATGATTCCATGTAAAGCGAACATGCAAATCCATGGTCAGAAAGTAGACTAGTAGTAGCCAGAGGCTGGGCCAGGGAGGAATGAAGAATGACCATTTAAAGATACACACAGGTATGTCTCAGGGGCATTGTTCTAAGATTGCACAAATTCATGAATATGACAAAAACCACTCAATTAAATATACATTTTAAAACAGTGAACTATAAATTATCACAATCTCCTGCTTTAAAAATACTATGTATGAGCCAGGCATGGTGGCACATGCCTGTAATCGCAGCACTCCAGAGGCTGAGGAGGGAGAATCACCTCTAGTTCAAGGCCAGTCTGGGCTACCTAGCAAGATCTTGTCTCAGATAACAACGAAAGCCCACATGATTTCTGGCCACACTTTCGAGGGAAGTAGTAAATACAACCCCAACTGGGCTTCTTTCTGCCCTCTACTACTTTTCTGGGGGTTGAGATCACCAACCTCCGTGCTTTTCTAACCGAAGCTTTGAAAAAAAGCCTTTCCTCTAAATTCCTTTTATCCAGCACTGGGTACACCTCTGAAAGGTTTCTGAAGCAGGCAGATAAAACAGAACTGTTAAGTCACATAGCTAGGCGCACACCTGTAGTCCCACCTACTAGTGAGGCTGAGGCAGAAGGATCTGGACACTGGACTGGGGAACACAGTGACACCCACTTTCCAAAGGAAAAAAGGCAAAACAATAAGGTAATTTTAATGTAAGCATAAAGTACGCAGGCTACACAATTTTAATGGTATTTACTTATCTATCTGTTTAGCATTACTGGAGATCCAATCCACTGCCTTACACATGCTAGGCAAGCACTCTACCCCTGAATACACCCCAGTCGTCTTTATGTATTTATTATATCCACATGTATTTCCAGTTCTTTCAACTAGAACATCAGGATCTCCAGAAAAAGCCCAAGTCTGTGGCCTAATGCTGCCCCAGAACCCTGAACAGATATGTTCCCACGCGGTCCTTTGTACAGGAGCCAATGAGAGCCTGTCACAATAGAAGTGTGAGGCCTAAACGCCAGCACCACCACTTAACTGTGTAACGTGAAGCAGGCATTTAACCTGGCTACTTCGGTTTACTCATTCCTAAAAGGGGGCTAACAATACCTGCCTGTTAGTGTCTAGCAAAAATAAAATGTCAGTGACTCGTGGGACACACCAGCTGGCACATAAGAGATGAAAGGCAGTTATTCTCTGTACTACGTGATGCCAAATCTTTCTTCCCATATACGTGCAGCTTAATTAGCCCTCCAGGTCGGCTTCCGTATCTACAAAAATCTACACCAAAAGATCACTGAGATAAGAAAACCAAAAAGACTCTACAAGCGCTTGAAGTTTTTTTTTTTTCGTCCCTTGGCTAAAGCGATCGCCTGAGCATCGTCCTCCAAATCCCTTGTGCACCAGCCGAGAAGCCATCGATACTACTAAACAGCTTCCACACACGTCCACGGACAAACAAGAGGTATCTCCAACAACGCCAACCGCGACTCCATATCGGGAAGCCATTTTTCCTGGTCCAGAAGACCAAAAGGTGTACAAGCCTGAAGGGTGAACACCCTCGCGACGCCCGCACGTCCGCGCGCCCCCGCACA
>NW_004955452.1:3006983-3044344 GCF_000276665.1 Chinchilla lanigera | reverse complement strand
CCCGGGTCCGGTCTCCGTCCCGGCCGCCGCTGCCGCCGCCGCTGCCGCCGCCGCCGCCGCTGCCTTCTTTCCGGACAACATCTCAGGCCGCCTGGCAGCCCACGGCCGCAAGAGCCACTCGGTCTGTCGCTCCGTGAGTCCGGAGCAGCCTCTCCACTCCTTGCCTCCCGTCACGCAACCCGCGCGCCGCCAAACGCCGCCGCGTATGCTCGAGCTGTGCGCGCTCCCGCCGCGTCTAGACAAAAAGGCCCCGCACCGCCCACGGGCCCCGCCCCTCCCAGCTGCCATAGAGCGGCATCCTGGAAGCTAGAGCGGCTCCGCGCGCGAGTGCGCAGAGCTGGCTAGAGCGGCTCCGCAGCTGAGGGACTCGACCCTTGCAGGCGGAGAGTTCCGGGCTTCTGGGCCAGACTGCGCCTCCGAAGGCGACAGTTTCCTTCGGGCACTTGCGTCATTCTCTCATTCATTCTCCCATTAGTCAATTCAAGGAGTATTAACTAATAGCTATTACGGGACAAAGGTTGAATTATGAAATTCTCGCTTTTTAAGAGCTTTTAAAGAGTCTAATGAGTGAAAATACTGAAGCGGACCGGTAGATTTCGTATTTATCTGTGTTGTCCTCCGTGCACTGGAAAAAACTTGAGCTCACGAGTTTCGGTGGTAAGAGAATGGAAATAATCAGAAACTCTCGTTTGATTCCAAATGCAATTTCTCTTCGTGTTCTGCCTTCTGTCTGGATCCCCTCCGCATTCACGCCCCTCGCTCGTACCTCCAGGTCCCCTCCATCAGCACCCACATGACACCTGTGCTACACCAGATCATTTCTTTCTAATAATGGAGTTGTTTATTCATTTAATTTTTCCAGGAAACCCTCCCGGATCCAACATTGGAACAGGTCTTGTGTTCTCCGAACTTATTTCCAACTGTTAACACAGATCTACACTTGCATTCATCCGTTCATTCATTTTGCAGTACTAGTTTTTGAACCTAGGGGCGCTCTACTACTGAGCTACACTCCCGGTCTTGTTTTGTTTTGTTGTTTTGTTTTGTTTTGTTTTGTTTTGAGACAGCGTCTCAATTCTCCTGTTTCAGCCTGCTTCATGCTGGGATTGCAGATGTGCGCCCCGCGCCCAGCTTGCCTTTTTGTCTTTTCAAAGTATAGCTTTTTGAAATACTAGTCCATTTACATGAAATCCAGGAACTGGTAAAACTCTTTTTAGTGATAAAATCCAAAGAGTGGTTTCTTGTGACAGTGGAGGGTTGACAGCTAGAGAGCAGGAGGAAATTTACTGGGGCTAATGGCAATGCTTTGCATCTTGATTAGGGTGTTGGTAACAAGGGTGTAAATATTCGCCAAAACTCATTAAACCATACATGTAATATAGGTATATTTGTTTTATGTAGGCTGTTTCAATGACGTTGAATTAAAGAAAAACTAAACAAATGAAGGTGCCAACTCAGGCAAGAAAAGCTAGGCAAGAAAGAAAATGAAATCGCAGTGCAATATAGGTCTCTGCTGTGAACTTACATTGACGTGGCCATAATAAACATAATCGATGGATAACCCAAGTGATGGAATTATATTGGGAGAATGGAGAGAAGAGCGTTTGCAAGCGAGAGAGATGAAGGGGTTTTGGGAAGGGCTGATGAGGTGGGGATGGAGGAGGTTTGCATAGGAGCTAAATCTTCCATCATAAAAGGTATACATACTGCCACAATTGAGACCACAAGAAAAAATAGTGTAAGTATGCTATTTAGAAATATCAAGGCAAATAGAGGTAACAGCTAAGGAGAAAGAAGAGAAGCAAAGGATTAACGTTTGTGCATTTTCCTGAGTAGCTGGAATTACAGATGTGCGCCACCACACCCACCCAGCAAAGCTGATAAAGAATTGTCATACAAAATAATAAGCATATTACAGACATTTAACTCACCATTGAAAGATCCAGCAGGATAAAACTAGATCAAAGGAAGATATAAGACAATGCTTTGTGGTCACCAGTCAGTGGAGAGCAGAATGCTGGAATGAGGTTGCAAAGTTAAATAAGAAAAAAGTTAATATTCAAGTCCATAAGACAGTAAAGTTTAGCGTTTTCTTTTCTATTAGACAGAATTCATTTGCATCTATTGGCAATAAAGAAATGAACTTACAACTTTTCCGTTTTTCCTCAGAAATGATTAAATTCGTCTTGGGTTTTTGTGGTAAAATGCACATAACATAAAAATTTACTGTCTTAAAAATGTACCATCTTAGCGATTTTAAGTGTAATATTCAGTAGTGTTAAGTACACTCACATTGTTACATAATCTCTAGAATGCTTCATCTGCAAAACTCTGAACTTGTTAAACAATAACTCCTCTTTCTCCCCACCCTGCAGCCCCTGGCAGCCACCATTCTACCGCTTCTGTAAATTTGACTGCTCCAGGTACTTCATATAAAGAGAATCATTACTGTATTTTTTGGGCACATTTCACTTAGAATAATGTCAAGTTTCAGTCGTGTTGTAACACATCACGATTTCCTTCCTTTTTGAGGCTGAATAATATTTCCAGAAGTGGGATTGCTAGAGCAACTTGTCCGTTTTTTTAAAAGTAACATCTGACTTTACAGAGTAGGAACCCTAATCAATATTAAATAGTAAATCAGCCATGCGTGGTGGTGCACGCCTGTAATCCCAGCACTTGGGAGGCTGAGGCAGGAGGATCATTGCGAGTTCGAGACCAGCCTGGGCTACAAAGTGAGCTCAAGGCCAGCCTGAACTGCATAGCGAGACCGTCTCAAAAAAGAAAGAAGAAAAAAAAAAAAGTAACTCAAACGAAATTATCCTCTCAGGTAACCAGGAGACAGTCTTGTTAAACAACATTCTATTATGACTGTGAATGTGCACACAGTAATCTTTTTGCTTTACTTCCAAGTCCTGGGTCATTTTTCTCTGCAGTCTCCCCCACATGAGTGTAGGTACTGTGTGTCATTGACCAATTTGCACACAGTGGCTGGACCCAGAAGTACTGTCGAATGAAAAGTGAGATGTGGCTAAGCCCTACATCACCTGGCTTTTGTGAGGACGTCATGAGCTGGTGCTTGCAAACTGCCTGTCAAAGAGCCTGGCACATAGTGGGTGCTTAAGATGTAAGAGTAGTTATATTATTGTTATGTGGCAGCTGGGTGTAGGAGGGAACTGGTTATGACCCAGAGGAGCTGGTGGCTGTGACTCCTGTCATAGAGGAGATGAAGGCAGGGTTCTGGGGCCTGTGTGCTCTGCACCATAATGTTGGGGGAATTAATACTTCTTTTTAGGAGTCTCCATTCTACCCTTCACCAGGCATGATAGGAGCACTGGTGACTTGGCTGATATACTACAAGCCATTCTTGTTTGGGTTCCTGTTCCTTCTTCTGTTGCTTAGCAACTGGCTGGTCAAGTATGAATCCAAAGCCACCCCCTCAGAACCCCCACAGGTGAGCAAGAGGGGGCTTAGCTGTCACTGAGGATTATGGGATATTCAGCTAGATTGGGTGGGAAGCAGAAATAGAGAAGGTGTCAGGATAATGGGGCAAGACTGAGGAATTCAAGACTCTGGCCTAAGTCCCTACCCTGTGATTTCCTTGTGGGTGATAGTGGATAAATCCTTTCCCTCCACAAGACTTCAGTTGCTTCAGCTATAAAATAGGGACTACCCTAGACTCTCCTCTTTCCTGATTGATGTCAACGTGTTCCCTGCTTCAGTAATAGTATCAACTACTTTAAGTGGAAAAATACTTAAATGAATAAACTAGATACATGTACCAACATAGACAAAACTCTAAAATATAATAAGATAGCAGAAATATACATAGATGATGAAACTGTATTAGCTTTCTATTACTGTAACAAATACTTGAAATAATCAATTTATAAAGGGAAAAGGGAAAGTTTATTTTGGCTTACAGTTTTGGAGGTTCCAGTCCATAGTCAGGTGGATCCATTGCTTTTAGGCCTCTGGTGAGTGGGCACAGTGGAGCAAAATCATTCACCTCCTGGCCAGATAGTTGAAAAGGAGCTAAAAAAAAAAAAAAAAAAAAAAAAAAAAAAAAAAAACCCTCTTCTATGACTTGAAAATCTCCCATTAGGCCCCAGTTCTTAAAGGTTCCACCACTTCCCAATAGCACCACTGTCTGGGGAGCAACCCTTTAACCCATGGGCCTTTGGGGGACATTCCACATCCATACTATAGGGAGTAGCTTTTATATAAGTTTTAAAAACATGTATCTGGTGTAGTGGCTCGTGCTTGTAACCCCAGCACTTAGGAGGCTAAGGCAGGAGGATCACTGTGAGTCAGAGACCATCCTGGACTATATAATGAGTTCAAGGCAGTCTGGACTACATAGTGAGAACTTGTCTAAAAAGAAGAAGAAGAAGAAAAGGCAAAACAATACTTTCTACTATTTATGGCTGCGTATGTATAGTGACAGTATCTTGAGGCAAGATGTCCCAACCTTGATGTTACATTCCGAGAAGAATAATTCTTTGTCATGAAGGCTGTCTTGTGCATTGTTGGAAGTTCAGCAGCATCCCTGGTCTCTTCTCAGGAGATGCCAGTATAACCCCACCCCCACCTGTGGCAACCAAAAATATCTACAGACATTGCCACAGGTCACCCAGTGAGGCAAAACAGCCTCCCATAAAAAAAATGCATGAATTCCAGGCATGGTGGCACATATTTATAATCCCTGTATTCTGGGAAATCAAGGCAGGAGGATTGCAAGTTCAAGCTCAGCCTGGACAATTTAATGAGACCTGTTAAAAATTTTAATAAAGGGCTAGAGATTTAGCTAATGCAAAGACTCTGGGTTCAATCTCTAGTGCTGGAAAAAAATCCACGGAGAGATAAATATCAAATTCAGGATTACAGTTGATGAGATGATTTTCAGGAGGGCAGGGGAATACTTGTAAGATGGAGATCCATTGAGGATTTCAGTTATATTTGTGATATTTTTTTTCTTAAGTAAGGAATATGGTATGGGAATATGGATATTTTTGTAACATTTACTAAAATAAATTAAATAATAAAATAAATAATATTAAAGATCCATAAGTTTGTAACTGAATCCAAAAAAAGAAGAAAACAGTATTACGAATTAAGAGGAGAGGAACGGGGGAAAGTTAATGATTAGAGAGGGAAGAGCATGTGAGGAGACCACTGAGACTTTGCAATCAGAGGTTCTCCTGGGGCTGAAAAAATGCTCAGAGGGCCACAGTGGGAAATGACCCTGGAGACAGGTATCATTTGAGTTAAGGGCTTTATGTCATCTGCAACTGGCAGATTATTCCTGTGAACCAAAGGCCATCATGGATTCTTGGGGTCTATATGAAAATGAGAATGTGACTTTTCTTCAGGGGACCTTAATTCTATTATCCACAAAATGAAGGGAAGGTGCTCCCCTTGTAGACGGGTGTGAAAATTGATTTAAGATCACGGCAGGGAGAGCAGGTATTCGGTGTGGGAAGGGATTATCATTATTCACCAAATTTTCCCTCTTCCTGGTGGTGAGGAGCTTAGGTGAAGGAAGAGAAGCCAAAGACACCAGAAGCTGGCTCCAACAACAACAATGCCAAGAGCATGAAAGAAGTAGAGAAAATGTATGCCTGCTTTGCTCTCCAGGACAAGATCCTCGAACGGCTTTTGTTCAGTGAGATGAAACTGAAAGTCCTGGAAAATCAGATGTTCATCCTATGGAATAAAATGAATCGCTGCAGGCCGTCAAGCAAATACCAGCGTTTCCCCAGGAAGAAATACATACTGGAGAGGCAAAACTCAATCTTCTCCATCGTTTCTGATTGTACTTCCAATTCCCAGGCCTAATGAGACTGAGGCAAGCCAGCCTCTGCTGATGTTATCTCCACTCAATGTGTTAGTCTGGTTTGTTGTTATTAGCGTTGTTGCTGTAATACAGTACATGAGACTACAAACTTTATAAAGAAAAAGGTTTCTTGAGCTCACAATTCCAGAGGTCTAAGAGCATAGCATGGGCAATGCTCTTCCCTGAGAGGGCCTCAGGGAAGAGCAAGCATATCACAGGGTGAGGGCAGCTACGTGTATGTGTGTGTGTGTGTGTGTGTGTGTGTGTGAGAGAGAGAGAGAGAGAGAGAGAGAGAGAGAGAGAGAGAGAGGGAGGGAGGATGCAGGGTAAGAGAGAAAATAACAGAGAGAGCCAAAAAAGCCAAACTTGCTTCATAACAAGCCCCTCAAGGTAACCAATTCTAAGAAACCTCACTCACTCCCTGAAATGAGCATTACTTCCTCCCAAGGGTGGTTTTCCCAATAACCTAATGACCTCCCACTAGGTGCCACCTCTTAAAGGTTCCACCATCTCTCGGTGCCATTGCAATGGTACCAAGCCTCCAGCACACAATCTTTTGTAGGGAACAAACCATATCCAGCCATAGTGCCCCCCTTCCCCTGTGAGTCTCAGTAGGAAGCTGTTGAATGATCCTAGTGAGCCACATGGGAGGGGTGCCAAGGAGCCAGCAGGATGAGAGGCTGAAAGGTCATCTCTGGAGAACAAACCTGTCTATCAGCAGGAAGCAGATGGCATAGCTGATGAGGCTCTGAAGCACACCCCTCCTCTTTCAACCAGGCACCTCTCCGTGGCTATGCCAGGTCCCAGTGAGTCTCCCCACCACTGCCCAGCTGGTGCTCACTCCTGCAAGCCCCAGTGAGCCCGGCCAAGGGCTACCTTGGCCACAGTCCTTGCCTACTCCTCAGTCAATGTCCCATGCCCATAGTCAACAGAATCAAACCCACCCTCCTGCCCATGGTGCCCAGGCCCCTTTCCAGATTTCTTCCCCCTCTACTCCCCTCATGTGCTTTTAAACTTTCCACTAAGGTGTTCTGCACGTCATTTGTGTACTGCCTTTGGAGTTTTTGTCAGAGCCACGAACCATCTGAATGTGTAACTCAAAATTATCCCTTTAAATCAACTCTCTTTTTCTTAAATTTATCTGTTGTAAAAAATACATAAATAATTTTTAAAAAACTATCATTGGCTTAAATAGGACACAACTGTAAAAATAAAGACAATGAAAACGAAACCATGTTAGGATGGAAGCAGAGCTTGACTGCTCACCGAAGGAGAGGCGTTTTCTGTATTTGGTGTTAAAAAGTGGAATTAGCTGGGGTAGTGACACAGACCTGTGATCCAAGCACTCTGGGAGGCTAAGGCAAGAGGACTGCAAGTTCAAACCCAGCCTGGGCAACTGAGCAAGGCCTTGTCTCAGAAAATAAAACCAAAAAGGGCTGGGAATGTAGGTCAGTGCAAAGGCCCTGTACGCAATCCACCACACAGCAACACCCCCGACCAAGTTGAGATGAGTGAGGGTTAGATTTTGAGACCGGCTGGCACCATGCTGGGATTTTTCCATAGGGGAAAAGAAACCATCACCTCACGGTGAGCCAGTGTGACCTGAGGTCATGCTGGTGTCCCACCTAAAATCTTTCTCAGCACAAATCTCATGCCTTCTAACCAAGCAGATGACTGGCTGTCCCCAAAAAGCACTCATGTCTTTGCTCACATTGTTTCTTTCCTAGAATCCCTTATTTTCCCATTTCTGTTAACATAATCTTTCAATTCTTCCAAAGCCACTGCCTCCAGAAAGCTTCCCACAAGCCAGACATAGGAACCTCCTTCCTTAGTGTTCTGGAACATTCTGTCTGTGGTTCTATCATAGAATGTGTCCCAGTCTGCTGAGACTTGATTTGTATACATTCCTATATTTCCTTCCTATTCTCTAACTAGATGATGGTCTCTTTGAGAACAAATGTATCTTGTTCATCTTTAGCCTTCCCATACTAATTAACACAGTGGCTAGTATACAGTCAGTGCTCAATAAATAGCATCTATGTATGTCAATCACAGTTTTAGGAGTCTTGACATTTTTTCTGCCCTCTCATTTTTGGATGATCTGCCTATATCCTATTTTGTTTAAGAGCAAGATCACTGGGCATATCCTGGGTTCAAGTCCCAACTCTACCAACTCTCAAGTATATGATATTAGACAACTCTAAGTTGTTTATTCTTGTGCCTTGCTCTCCTCCACTGTAAAACAAGGATCTATGGGTCATATAGAGTTTTTGTTAGGATTAGATAGATGGTGTATTAGCTTTCTTATCTCTGAGATAAGTTATCTGATACCCACAATTTAAAGGAGAAGTTTAATTTAACTCACAGTTTCAGGAGTTCAGTCCATGGTTAGGTGGTGTCAAGGCAGAAACATCATGGAGGAAGGGTATGACAGAGCAAAGATGCTTAGTTCATGGCAGCAAGAGAGCAGAGTAGGGGAATAATGCCCGAGAAGAAGGGGCCAGGGACCACATATAGTACTAAAGGTCGCACCTCAATGACCTACCCAGGTACACCCAGAAATATGCTTTACTAATAATGCCCTAGGTAGCTGCTAAGCCAGTCAAGTTGACACCATAAAGTTTATCGATCACAGATGGTGTCTTAGTCTGTTTGTGCTACTGTAAAAAAATACTTGATATTAGATAATAAAGATTATACTTGATATCAGATAATTTATAAAGCATTTGGCTTCGCTCTGTCCACTCTAATATCCTTATCCAACAGTTGCTTGGCCACAGTTGTTTTCTCTGCTAACTACACTTCTTCAGTTCTTTACTCAGGCTAAAAATTTTCCAAGTCTTTATGGAATATTTTCCTTTTAATTGCAAATCGTACTCTTTTTAAAAAATCACTTTGGTCTTTTCACATTTCACTGTAATTACTGAAGAGGGACCATGCAGCATTCTGAATGCTTTGGAGCTTAAAGACTTCCTCTGCCAAATGCTCTAGTTAATCGCTCTTAAGTTCTGCCTTCCATAAAGATCTAGAATACAGACTCAATTCAGACAAGCTCTTTGTCACTTGATGGCGAGGATGATCTTCCTTCCAGGTTCCCATACCTTTTTTTGTGTGTGTGTGTCTATTTGAGATAGGGTCTTGCTATGCAGTTCAGGTTGGCCTTGAGCTCACTTTGTAGCCCAGGCTAGCCTCGAACTCAAACGATCCTCCTGCCTCAGCCTCCCGAGTGCTGGGATTACAGGCCTGTGCCACCACGCCCGGCACAAGGTTCCCATACCTTGTCCTTTTCTGTCTGAGACTGCATCAGAATGGTCTTCGCCATCATGACTGTTCAAGCCATCTCTGGAAGACTGAGGTTTCCCTCTAGCTTTCTCCTCCTCTGCCCCTCACCAGTGCTGGCCTTAAGCCTCTGGGCATAGTAATACAGGCTTTTCCAGTGTGCACTTCAAAACTCTCCCAGCCTCTACCCATTATTCAGTTCCAAAGCTGCTTCCATACTTTGAGGTGTTGTTAAGAACGCCCACTCCTCTGCCACCAGTTCCTGTCTTAGTCTATTTTATACTGCTATAAATAAATGCCTGAGAATTTATAAGGTACATAAGTTCACTTGTTTTGTTGAGTTTTCCTAGTACTGGGAATTGAACCCAGGACCTTCACACTAAGATACATCCCTAGCCTTGTTTAATTTTTTATTTTGAGAAAGGATCTCTAAGTTACTAACTTGCCCAGGTTGGGTTCAAACTTGCAATCCGTGTGCCTCAGCCTCTTAGAGTACTGGGATTCTAGGCATATGTTACTATGCGGGGCCAAAAATGCATTTCTCATAATCCTAGGGGCTGGCAAGGTCAAGTAGGAGGTACCTGTAGGAGGTACCTACAGGTGTGGTCTTCCACGATGATATCTTGAACTTTCCATCCTCCGGAGGGGAGGAATGCTATCTTCTCACATGGCAGAAGGTAGAAGGGCAAAAAAGGAATGAACTGTCTTTGCCGAACCTTTTGGTAACAGCGTCAACCCACTCAGGAGAGTGGATGCACGACCTAGGCACCTCCCAAAGGCTACACCTTCCAATATTGCTGCCCTGGAGATTAAGTTTCCAACATACAAATTTTGGGGGATACACTCAGACCAAAGCAGGTGAGTTACTCTACCCCTTCAAATGTTTGCTCGAATAACTCCTTAGTGAAGATTCCTTATTTAAAATCACAACCCTTTCTTGTGGGTCACACATCTTCTTGCCCCTCTGGGTCCAGTTTCCATCTCTTTTCTGACTTTTCTGCCAGAGGCCTAAATTACATGGATGGCATCTTCGGGTTCCCTGGCAATGTGATCTCCAGGTGGGCTTGACCAATGGGGATCTCTGGAAGCCCAGAGGAAAGAAGATTGAAGTGCTTATTCCCCTAGGTTCTTCCTGAGGGCTCAACTCAGGCTAGCCTTGGACTACGAGGGTCTCAAGGAGCTCTCGCTACATGACTCTGTCCTTAGGATGTCTTTGGGCCTGGGGTGGTAGCATCCCTGCAGTTACCTGGGCAAGGGTACTGCACTGTCCTTGTGGGCTCCCTATGTCCTGCTCAGGTCCTTGTAAACAGTCCCTTTTGCACAGCTTCACATGCCATTCCTAAAGTGCTACCGAATCTCCAGTCCCCTTAGGCCACGCAGCACTGGACCATTGGGAGAATATCCATATGGTAAGCCTCACTATGGAAACAACTGCAGCAGTTCAACAACACACTTGCTCTGTATGGGACACAGGAGGCACAGTAAGCCACCGCACACTGCAGAGAGCTTCTGGAATGGAAAAAGCATCAATGATGTGGGCATCATGTTCTCTTTAGAGCACCAGACCCGTGCCTGGACTCGCCACAATGGCAGCCCCCATGCAGGACTGAGGTGACCCAGTGAGACTCAGTTTGACCCATGTGGAAGATACGGGCAGCCAGGTATACTACCCTCCAGAGACACTGGCCTCTGGCCCAAGGTGCCCTGGGCACAATAACCTGTCACAGGTTCACAACTGGCTATAGTTACACTGGTTCTGACCACCCTGGACAGGATTTTGACCTCTGGATGGCTGTCTTCTTCCCTCAAGAAGATGGCACCCAGACTCTTACTGCTGTGGTGACCACCTTCATCATGGACTAAAATTTCCTGATATGTCCCAATCTGACAATGGGCTGTCAACATGGAATTGCTTGCTCCTCTCTCCGTGTGGAGGTGGCCTGGGCACAGACAGCTCCATGAGCCCGTGTCAGCCACTTCCTCGTCGCTCTGTGTAGCACCAGGTTGTGGGGGTGGGGGTGGGGGTGGGGGAGCACTTGCTGAGTCAGGACTCCAGGGCCTCTGTAAATATTTACCCTATTTTTTGAGTCTACATAGACTCTAACTATTGGCTGATAAGTTCACATTGCTCCATCTGAAGGACAACTAATAGGGTGGACATGACTTTCGGTTCTTAGTGATTGTAATGGTTGATGCATTGTGTCAACTTGAGAAGACTAGAAGTTTAACTAAGCGACTTAGCAGGGGTGCAGGGTCCTCACTTTGTAAACATCCTGAGCCTGTGCAAGAGGAGGGCACAGAGATGGTGTGAATGCTATACCCACCCAGGGTCAGGTAGCCTGCTCACAGTATAAGGGAGGAAAAGAGGCTTGCTCTTCTGCCATTTCACTCTTGTTGCTTTTGCGGTCTTCTGCCACCTTGAACTGTTGTCCCTTGTGCCATGCCACCCTGCCTTGGAGCCAGCTGATTATGGACTGAAAACTTTTTATTATTTATTTATTTATTTTTGGTACCGGGAATGAAACTCAGGACCTTGCACTTGCCAGGCAGGCGCTTGTGCTGCTGAGCTATATCCCTGGCCCTGGACTGAAATAAACCTTTCCTTCTTTAATTTTGGGTGTCTGGTATTTTGTCTCAGCAATGAGAGAAAAGTAACTAAGACAGTGATGGACAGACTGTCTGGACAGGCAACTCTGACACTGCCTTTACTGTGAGAAGTCTCTTTTCTACCACCCATCTCCTCTGTTGTGGTTGCCGTATCTGCGCAATAGGTCTTTGCCCTGTCACCACTTTTCATGGTCTCTAGAGGTTGCCTTTGGGAGCAGAATGGTGTCCCCTGGGCTCCTATGGAGGCCAGAGCTCTGGGACAACTGCAGATTGCCTGGTTGATCTGGGGGACACAAGAAACCCCAGCTGATCTAGCAAGGACCTACACAGTCACAGTAAACAGATCAAGTAGAGGGTAAATAACCTGTCCTGTCTCCGGATCTGGACAGGCTCTGTTGAACAGCCTCTAACACCCATCTAGGCAGGGGCCCATAGCACACACCTACTTTATTGGAATACTGAATACATCCCCTGTACTATCGCTGTCTGCCACACCCAGTCCTAGGCGGCCTTACTGGCGCTTCACTTTCTGACTGTAGCAGGACTATTACGCTTCGCTGGCCACAGTCATCACGATGTATGTGCCTTGGGCCTCAAGGACTATGCTCCCATCCTCTGCATGAATGGTGTACTACTCTTCCTGTCTCTGAGCTACAATACCCAAAACCCACAATTTACAGGAGGAGAGGTTTAACTCAGCTCGTGTTGCAGGGGATGTCTTCCATGGTCAGCTGGTTCCAAGGCAGGACCACCATGGTGGAAAGCAGGAGAAGCAAAGTTGCTTAGGTCAGGGTGGCTGGGAAGCAGAACAGGGGAACAATGCTCAAGAGGAGTGGGCCACAGACCATAAATAGACCCAAAGCCACACCTCGATGACATATCCAGACACATCTAGAATGTGCTTCACCGATCTCCTGGGAAGATCCCAAGGCCAATCAAGCTGACCCTCCCCCTCCCAATCTGGTGTTGTGGCTACAATAGTTAACTGTGGTGTCAACTTGAATAAGAACCCCTAGCTGGGTGGTTTAGCATGGTTCTGGGCATGGCTGGGTGGTTGACTTACCAAAGGGGGAAGATCCACCCTGGGTGTGGGTGGCACCAACCAATAGACTTGAAGCTTGGATGGGATAAAAAGCAAAAGAACAAGGAAGTCTTGCTTCTGCTTCTTAGAAGAGCTCCAGACTTCTCCATCACCTTTGGACATCTGTCTCTAGGCTTCTAGTACAGATTCCTCAGCCTTCCAGTGTAGTCTCTTCAGCTTCCTGATACAGACTTACACGGGACCCTGCAGTGAGCTCCAAGTCTTTGACCTTTGACTGAACCGTCCGGCTCTCCAGTGTGTAGACTGCCCTCTGGCACCCTTCCCCACCAGACTGTGCAGGCGGCCATGACAAGCCTACCCTGTAAACCTTGATATAGAATACACATACATGACATGTGTTCTTCTAGTGAGCCCTAGCCAAAATAGATTTTGGTACCAGGAGTGGCTCTGGAGAAATAGGATTGTTAAGGTGATCAATTAGAAAGCCAACTCCGGGAAATTAGAGGAATTAGAGGGCCAACTCCAGGAAACTAGAGAAATAAAAGCCAACTCTAGCAGCCACTAAAGCCTTTAAAAATAGTAAAACAAAACCAAAATTGCATCCATGGAGGGATTAGAGAAATTAATACCACTGTTAAGGGCTTAAAGGATGCAGGGGTGGTGGTTCCCACCATATCTCTATTTAATTCTCCCATTTGGCCTGGGCAAAAGACAGAGGGGATTTGGCGAATAATGGTGGATTACCATAAACTGAATCAAGTGGTGACTCCCCTTGCAGCTTGTTATGGCTTATGTCTAGATGTCCCCTCCAAAGCCTCATGCAGTTATGGGGGTGGCTGAATCTAGAGTTTGTGATTGATTCATTGTTTAGTGCTGGGATTATAGGTGTGAGTGCTACACTCACCCTAGGGCGGGTAGCCTATAGACAATATAAGGGACAGAAAGTGTATTTTTGTTGCTCCTCCCTTTTTGCTCTTGTTGCTTTTGCTGTTTTCTGCTGCCATGAACTGTTGTCCTCTGCCATGTACCACTCTGCCTTGGAGCCAGTTAAGTGTGGACTGAAACCTCCACAAACTGTGAGCTAAGTAAACTTTTCCCTCCTTAATTTGGGCGTTGGGTATTTTGTCTCAGTAACAAGAGAAGAGTAACCGAGACACGGCTGCTGTATCAGATGTGGTGTCCTTGCTTGAGCAGATTAGCACACCACCAGGTACCTGGCATGCAGCTGTAGATTTGGCAGATGCCTTCTCTGTACCTATCCCTAAGGCCCACCGGAAACAAGTTGCTTTCAGCTGGCAAGGCTGAAAAGCAAATACTCCCTCACTGTCCTGCCTCAGGGTTATATTAACTCTCGAGCCCTGGGTCACAACTTAGTTTGCAGGTATCTTGATTGTATTTCTCTTCCATAAGGTATCGCATTGTCCTTTACATTGATGATATTATGCTGGTTGAACCAAGTGAGCAGGAGGTAGCGATCACTCTGGGCTTGTCAGTAACGCATTTGTGTGCCGGGGGTGGGAACTAAATCTAACTAAAATTCAAGGTCCCTCTTACCTCAGTGAAATTTCTAGGAGACCAGTAGGGCCTAAGGTGAATGATAAGTCGTTGCATCTGGCTTTCCCTACAACTAAAAAAAAGGTGCAATGCCCTAGTGGGCCTATTTTGATTTTGGAGGCACCATATTCCTCACTTAGGTGTTTTACTCCGATCCATTTACTGAGTGACTTGGAAAGTTGCTGATTTTGAGTGGGACGCAGAACAAGAAAAGGCTCTGCAACAGGTCCAGGCTACGGTGCAGGCTGCTCTGCCACTGGGACCATACGATACACTTCATGGCACTTGAAGTGTCAGTGGCAGGTATGGATGCTGTTTGGAGTCTCTGGCAGGCCCCCACAGCTAAATCACAGCAAAAGCCGTTCAGATTTTGGAGCAAGGCTCTGCCATCATCTGCAGACAACTACTTCTCCTTTGAAAAACAGCTCCTGGCTTGCTACGGATCCTTAGTGGAAACTGAATGCTGACCATGGGACACCAGGTCACCAGGAAAACTGAGCTGCTCATCATGACCCTGGTACTGTCTGATCTACTGAGTCATAAAGTTGGATGTGCACAGCAATAGTCCATCATTAAATGGAAGTGGTACATGTGTGATGGAGCCAGAGCAGGTTCAGAAGGTACAAGTAAGTTATGTGAAGAAGCTGCCCCAAATCCATGGTTCCTACTCCTGCTATACTGCCTTCTGTCCCCTGGTAGGTATCTATGGCCTCATGGAATATACCACATAATCAGCTGGCAGAGGAAGACAAGGAGAGGGCCTGATTTGCAGATAGTTCTGCACATAATGCAGGCACACTCAGAAATGGGCCACTTCAGCACTATAACCCTTTTCCAGGACATCATTCAAGGACAGTGGTGAAGGGAAATCTTCATAGTGGGTCAACCTTTGGGCAGTGCATGTGGTCATACATTGTGCCTGAAAGAAAAAATGGCCAGATGTGTGACTGTACACTGATTCATGGGCTGTAGCCAACCCTGGATGATCAGGAACTTGGAAGGAACCTGATTGGAAAATTGGTAATAGATATTCAGGGAAGAGGTATGTGCATAGACCTCTCCACATAGGTAAAGGATGTATGTGAAGGTATTTGTGTCCCATGTAAATGCTCACCAAAAAGCGACCTCAGCATAAGACTTTAATAATCAAGTGGATAGGATGACCTGTTTGGTGGATAGCAGTCAACCTTTTCCATTGGCACCCCGTCATTGCCCAGTGGGCTCATGAACAAAGTGGTCATGGTGGCAGGGGTGGAGATTATGCACGGGCTTCCACTCACCAAGGCTGATCTGGCTATAGCCACTGCTGAATCTCCTATGTCCCAGCAGCAAAGATCAGCACTGAGCACCCCAGGGTCATCAGCCTGTGACATGGTGGCAGCTGGTTATACAGGAGCGAGTCCACCATGGAAAGGGCAGTGCTTTGCACAGACACTTATTCTGGGTGTGGATTTGCCTTCCCTGCATGTAATGCTTTTTGCCGAAACAACTATCCATGGCCTTAGAGAATTCCTTATCCACCAGCATGGAATTCCACACAGCATTGCTTCTGATCAAGGAACACATTTCACGCCAGTGGGCTCATGCTCATGGAATTCACTGATCTTCACCTGTCCTCACCATCTGGAAGGAAGCAGCTGGATTGATAGGAAGGGGAAATGGCCTTTTGAAGCCTCAGTTACAGCACCAGCCAGGCCGCAGTACCTTGCAGGGCTGGGGCACGGTTCTTCAAAAGGCTGTATATGCTTTCAAGCTGGTCTGTATATGCGTCCATTATATGGTACTATGTCTCCCCTAGCCAGGATTCACAGGTCCAGGAATCAAGGGGTGGAAGTGGGAATGGTGCCGCTCACCATTATACCCAGGGATCCACTAGTAACATTTTTGCTTCCTGTTCCTGTCACCTTATGTCCTGCTGGCTTAGAAGTCTTAATTCCAGAGAGGGGGAAGACTTGTACCAGGAAGCATGACAACGATTCTACTAAACTAGAAGATAAGATTTCCCTCTGGTCATTTTGGTCTCCTCATGCCTCAGAGTACACAAGCTAAAAACGGAGTTATGGTGTTGGCAGGAGTGACTGATCCAGACTATCAAGGGGAAATTGACCACTACTCCTCAGTGGAGGAGAGGAAGGGAGAATATACTTGGAGTGCAGGCGATCCCTTAGGGTGTCTCCTACTATTCCCACCCTCTGTTATTAAGGTCAGTGGGAAACGACAACAGCCCAATCCAGGGAGGATGGCAAATGGCCCAGAACCTTCAGGAATAAAGGTATGGATCACACCACCAGGGAAAGAACCAAGACCTGCTGGAGTGCTTGGTGAATGGGCAGAAGAAGAAAATAGTTCTCAATACCAGCTACAATCCATAACCAGTTACTGAAACAGAGATTGTAATTGTAATTGTAATTGCAATTGCAATTGTAATTATAATTGTAACTGTAATTGTAATTGTTCTTTCCTATTTTATAAATACACTAAGCAGGCATCTTTATTCTCTTCCTTTGCAGCATAGTTGATAGACTTAATAACAATTCTTAAGTACTGTTAATGCTATGTTCTGTTGTCTAGGTTATGAAACGTTAGGAGTAAATATCACCAAGAGAAAAACTCTCCTTTCTCCTTTGGGGTGGGAAATTAGTGCACTTCTGTTTGTAAGCAGCACAGCTGCACTATGTTAGGTATCATTATGAACTTGTTACTGTATCTGGAGATTAAGTACGGTTCAATGAAATGCACCTGGGGGTCAGGTGGAGAAGGGGCGGACTGTGATGATTAACTGTAGTTAATTGAAGTTGAAATGCTTAGCCGACTCGTTTAGCACAGTTCTGGGTGTGACTGGACGATGGGCTTACTGAAGACGGAAGTCCACCCCGGGTGCGGGTGACACCAATCAGTAGGCTTGCAGCCTGGATGGAATAAAAAGGGAAAAAAGCAGGAAGTCTCCCCTCTGCTGGGGAGGAGGAGTTCCAGGCTTCGCATCGCCTTTGGATATTCGCCTTCAGCCTTCCGGCACAGAGCTTTCAGCTTCCTGATACGGACTTGCACATGACCGCGCTGAGCTCCAGGTCTTCATCCTCTGACTGGATCTTCCGGCTGCCCAGGTGCAGACGGTCTTTTGCCTTCTCCCACACCTGACTGCAGGGGACTGCTGGAAGCCTGCCCCTGGTCTTGGCTTTTCTCTAACACGCTGGACACTCTGGCCCTAAGGCTGGTTGTTCCTCCACCACTTCCCCTGTCATCCGCATAGCCTTGTAAAGCCTGAGACAGAGTGAAATATTAAATCTGCTCCTCTAGTGAACCCTGATACAGTGGCCAACCGGCAGAGCATTGAGCAGCGCTCCCTGTGTCCTCAGGACTTGCTTTGTGCTCTGGCTGTAGGTCCTTCCTGCTTGGACATGAGGTAGCATTCATGGCCACAGGCCACATTCCCACCCACAAGACATGCCTGGGAATTCACTATGTGGATCTCACCATGCATGAAGATTTTCTTCCTATAGACAGGTAGAACCCATAATCCACAACTGCCCGGCCATTCTGAAGGAATGGGGACGGCCAGGGTCCTCACCGACACGCAGGTCATCGTGAACCTCTGGCTCAGGCCGTGCGGGGTCACCACGTAGCTTTGGACTGTCTGCTGGTCAGCTCATGAGTAGCCACTGCTTCTGGTTTGACACCATGGCCAGGGCAAGAAGCCTGTGCGGCTCCCGCAGGACCAAGCCCCGGGCCGCAGACAACGACTCCAGCCTCATTGTGGCGCCTTCCTCAGACTTGGCGGGGTCTCCAGGGCCAGAGGTTGTGGTTGCCACGGTGGGCTTTGTGCTGTTGCTCCAGGCCTCCCTTCTACAAAGCCTCCTCCAGCTTTGCCAAGGGAACCTTAGCACCCCTGTTATAAGCCCCGTTGATTTCTGCTCCCGTTGGGTGGGCTTATGTTTGAGGGGCCCCTTGGTCAGGGGATGAACCTTAGTCAGACATCCCTCCAGGGAGCTGTGGGTGAGAAAGCAGACACCCCTTCCCCAGAGCAGAATGGCTCCACCTGGTGTCCAGACCCTGGGGGACTCCATGGGCCCTAGGTGCTGCAGGCTATTCCCCTGGTGCCTGAGCTCAGGCCAGATTTTCTTTGCTTGTAAGACTGAACTCACACCTGCTTAAAAAATCATAGTAGCAAGCATGGTGTTTCACTCCATGGTGTTCCCAGCTACACCCTGGCCCCCGTACGTCTTCCCCACAAGATGGGAGTTGGACAGCGCAATGCCTCTGACCCTCTGCTGGTAAGTTTCTCCAATAGAGAGCACCTGGGCCGCATCGCATGCCTTTGTGCTGTTTGCCTTCACCCAAGACGCCTTTCCTGGGCCTCTGGGCTCGGTCCTCTGGTTCTTCCTTTTTCCACCTCACTCTCGGTGATCAATGTAGATACGTACTGCTGTTTGCCAAACTGTGTCTTTCTAAACTGTTTCTTCACCACACTCCTGGCAGTCCAGATTCAGATGTTCAGATGCCTATTCCCCAACTCACTCGGACAGCTGAAAATTACCACACCTGGTCCTGAGCCCTCCGCCCATCCCTCCCCCGCCCCTTGCTGCACACAAGCTCCCCCGGCTGCCAGGGAAAGTCCATTCGCCTCTGCCAGTTGCTCAGGCCCAGAACTTTGGAGCTCTGCCCCAACTCCCACTCACCAGTGAATCTGTCAGTTCTACCTTCCAAGTGTGTCCACACTCTGACATCTTACTCCCTCTGCTGCTGTGCAGACAGCCACCATCTCCCACAGAGCCAGTGCTTTCCAGAGGTTTACAGGACAGGAGCTGGGGCCCCGATGTGGTGAGGCTTTAGGTGGTGGAACCTTTAAGTGATGGGACCTAGTACAAAGTGATCCCCTCCGAAGGAATCCATGTAGTTCTATGGAACGCTGGTTAGTAGTCAAGAGAGAGTTGCTATAAAAGGACAGGCCCGAAGCCAGGTGTAGTGGCTCATCCCTGTAGTCCCAGTACTCAGGAGGCTGACACAGGAGGATCTCTGTGAGGCTAGCCTGGGCTACAGAGTGAGTTCAAGGCCAGCTTGAAGTGCATAGCAAGACCTTGTCTCAAAAAGACAAACAAACTCAAAACAAAGCAACCAAACAAACAAACAAAAAAAGCAAAATAAAAGGTCAAGCCTGGCCCCTCTTCCTCTGGCTTCCTCTGTTGCTGTGTGACCCCCTGCCCCCAATGCATCCTCCCATGACTTTATTCACTGGGATCTGATGCAACCGGCGGGTGGGGGCTCCTCAGAGTCAGCCATGCTGAAAGTTGGACTTTCAGCTTCCAAAACTGTGAGCTCAATAAACCTCTTTGCTTTTTAAAGATCTCTGAGTCTCAGGTATTTTGTTATAGTAACAGAAAACAAACTAATACAGTGCTCCATTGAAGAGGTGAGTTGGATCATGTACTCTTCTGCTCCAAACTCTGCAAAGGCTCCCATATCGCTAGGGGTGGAGAGCATGGCCCTCCCTGTGTGGTAGAAGGATCTTCAGGACCTCCTTGACCCATTGCTTCCCAGCCTCTCTTACTACTCTGCCCCTTGCTTGGTCTGCTCCAACTACTGGCCTGGCCTTTCCTTTAACACACTGGACCCTCTGGCCAGGAATTCTCTTCCTCTCCCATTCACATAGCCATTTCCCTTTATTTCCTTCAGGGATGCACCCCTCAGGGAGGCCCATCCCAGCCAACCCATATATCACCACAGCCCTGGGTTTGATATAGCTCCACAGCACATGGCACTTCCTGACAGAGCATTTCTCTGTGCGCTGTGATGTCCTGCTGGAAGACAAGCTCTCTGAGGCCAGGGACCTTGGTCTACGTTGTTCACTGATATTCCTGAAGCACCTTGACCAGTGCCCAACCCTGAATAGCTGCTCAGTAAGTATGAGATGACAATGGGCATCTGTCACTATGTCTGCTTGGCCATTGTGTCCTCCCTCAGATTCAGCTGTAAGGCCTGGCCAGTGGCAGAGGCTCAGTAAGTGTTTATTGAGTGACAAATTGATCACATGGATGAATCGGTGGATTGGTCAAGTCCTGACTGGGGATCATGATAAGACTCTTCACGTATCCTTTGCCAAGAGAGAGTTTCCTTTTAAAAATTTAGTTGTCTTGATAGCTTTCCAGCTACATTCTTCTTTCTCAACAGCCCTGATGCCGAGGGTGGGGATAGTGATCTTCCTGGGAGGAGGTGTCCCTGAGACCGATGGCAATAACAGTGACCAACGTTTGCCGGGCACTTGCTGTGTGTAGCTGCCAAACTTTCTGTCTGGCGTATTCTGTCTTTAATCCACACTCCCATCTCAAAGAGGCTGGTTCTGCATTACTACATTTTACAGATGAGCTCCCTGGGGCTCAAGAGAAGCTGAGAAACCCTGCCAAAATGGTGTAAGAAACAGAGTGGAGGGGGATTTGAATTGTGCAGTGAGACCCAAGGGTCCCTCTAAAGGGCAGGGTTCTCCCGTGTAGTCAAGGATTCTGAATTTTCCCAGAGTAGGAGGTAGCCATGGAAGGTTAGCAAAGGGTGAATATGCTCTCTTGTCCATAAAGCACTGAATGATTCCTCCTTCGTGAGGCTGTTGTAGCAGAGATCTTGGATCAGGGGTGGAAAACCTGGAAGTCAGCCTGGAGGAAGAGCTTGACTAAATGATGCCCTAAAGGAGACACAAGCCCGTGGAGATGGTATACATTGGCCTCTGCTGCCACCTGGTGGTCACTTTGCTGCATGACATGCTGTGGATTCCGAGCTGACTAATCTCTTGAGGGGCGTGACGGGTGACAGTTGGAGCTGGCAGGAGAGTAGCTCGGGGAGCAGCTGGTGGGCGTCTAGAGGGCGAGGCTCGCAGAACCCTGGAGTGGATTAACTGACTCAGATATTTAGTCCTGCTTCTCCCTGCGGATTTCACTCCGCTGAGTGTATGCTTCTTTGGATGTAAAATGGGGCAGAACAGCCTGCTTTGGGGGATTATTGTGCAGATCAAAGGACATAATCCAGAAAACGCCACGCCCCGGACCTGGCACAGGGTCACTGCTCAGACTTCCCGGCCCCCTCTGAGCTGCAGTGAAGACCAACCCAGCACCCAGGTACAGGACGAGGACTTGGGTCTTCACTGCCAATATCGCTGTCACTTCCCCTCCCTGAGCCCATTCCACCAACCACATAATATGGAGTTAAGTCACTCAGATGCTTGGGCGTGGGGGCTACAGAGGATGACCCACAAGGCCCGCCTCTGCCAACCTCATACCCGACCCTGAGCATCAGCAAGAGAAGACTTTACTCCAGCCCTGTCCAGCCACGGGGCGGCTGCGGGATTGTACGGAGAAGAAGCTGTGGAGGCTGATGTGGCCCACACAGCAGCCTCGGGCGTGTCCTGGGAGCTTGTCAGAAATGTAGATCCTCAGGTCCTCCCTTGACTCACTGGCTCGGGATCAGAGTTTCACACAATCCCCAGGGCGCGCCTCCGCACCATTGAGTTGGAGGTACTCTTGTCTGGGGCAGTGTTTCTCAACTTTGGACACACAGTAGAATCAGGGAGGATCTCCAAAAACTGTGACACCCAGGCCACAGCCCTGCACATCTCTGGGGACTCAGACACGAGTGGTTGTAACAAGGTCCCCGGGTGCACACCTGTCATCTCAGCATTCTGGGAGGCTGAGGCAGGAGGATTGAAAGTTCAAGCTCCGTCTCGGCAGTTTAGTGACTGTGTAACCTTGGATCAAAATAAAATCTTAAAAAGACCTGGGGATGTATCTCACTGTGAAAGTCTTGGGTTCAACTCCCAGGATGAGTGAAAGAAGGAGGAGTTAGAGGAAGCAGAGGAGGAGATAGAGAAGAAGGAGGAGGGAGAGGTTCCTAGGTAACTCCAGGGTTCAGCCTTACCCGGTGCTGAGAAAGCAAATATATTTTATCCTTTGTATTAATTGAAATCAATAGCAATGCACTTCCAGAGAAAGATCTAATATCTGCCCAGGGCATAAGTCTGGAATAAAAGTCGAGTCAAAACATAAAGTCCACCTTTGTGGAGCCCTTTACTAGGGGCCAGGCCCTGGATTGCCTGCTTTACAAGCACACTGCAGTTTAATCCTCAGGCCAGCCCATACACTGTTATCCTCCCCATTTTATAGATGAAGAAGCAGAGATCATGACTTCTCTGGGGTCCCAGGCAGGGACAGAAATTGCATTTGAACCCGAGTCACCTGAATATTTAACAACTAGGTCGGACTGCGTTCCTTGGAGCCCTGGGGCCCCCAGGGGTCCCTGAGGAGCTGGGGTGCATTTGGATGGGGTCCAGGAGGGCGTGCGGGTCAGGCCTTGGGGGCTGCTGCTTGTTCCCTGTCTTCCACACTGGGCTTGGCAGAGTCTCCTTCTGGAGAGAGCATCCCGTGTCACCCAGCCTGGAGCCGCTGGGTCACGTGATGCTCCCAGTGTGACGGGACAGATCCCCCGCCCCGGCTGCCACGGACCCCGGGCACTAATCCCCTCAGCACAGGGCATGCAGTGGGATTAGTGGTTGGGAAATTAGGCACCACATCTGGTGGCCTCTGGAGAGCTTAGGCAAAACCTGTGTCTCAGAGCCCAGGAAACCTTGCCAGTGCCCCAGAACACGGGGGCTCCGGAGGCCCTGGCCAGCGGCGGTGGGGCCTGAACCACCCTGTTCCGGAGCCTTGTGGAAGAGGGTAGGTTGTGACCGAGAGCCCCAGGCCTGGCAGGGCTGCTTCTGAGCAGGCTGGAGGGGTGGAGCAGCTGGAATTGGGAGCTAGGGCAGGCAGAGAAGCCAGCTGTCCTGGTTTGCCCGGGCCTGAGGGGTTTCTGGGAGTGTGGGGCTTTCAGCGCTGAAATCTGGACATTCCTGGCAAGCAGAGATAGGAGGAAGGTGGATGGGGGCTTCCAAGCTGCTGTTTCCATTGCCATGGGGTAAAGCCATGTGAATCAAGAGGTTGTTTCACTTATATTCTGGGGTGCGTGCATGTGTGTGTGTGTTTTACTGGAGACTGAACCCATGGCTTTTGCACTGGGCTACATCCTCGGGGTTTTTAGATAGGGTCTCACTAAGTTGCTAAGTTGCCCAGGCTGGGTTTGGACTTGGAATCCTCCTGCTCCAGCCTTCCAGAGTGGTGGGATTACCAGCACACACTACCATGCCCGGCTCCCTCTCTGTTTCCTAGGGGCTCGCCGTCCCCTCTTCCCTTTCGCAGGCCTCCAGAACTTCTTTTTGCCTGCACTTCTCTGACTCAGCTTCCTGCCCATGGGAGCTCCTAGGGTGTAGATCCGAATCCTCAAGGAGCTGGAATCTTCCATGCCTTGGCGAGAATGAAGACCCAGGTGAGATGCTGCACCCGGAACCCTTCCAGCACTGCTCTAGGCCGCCCTCCCGCCTGTGTCGCAGTAACTGACCCCCCAGAGCTTGGGCCTGGGCCGCGGCCAGGTGGCCGTTAGCTCTTTGATTGCAAAGCAGAAGCCGCACATCTTCTCACACTTTCAACCTCTGCCTGGTGCCCGACTTCTCCCGACCTCCAGCTCAGTGACCCCCCAGCTCAGGGGCCCTGCTCCGGGGAGCCCCGAGGTCTCTGCATGGTTCTGTTTGTGTCTGTGTCTGTCCATCCGACTCCTCCTGAGAAATTACCACCATTCGAGCGCCAGTCAGTGGGTGCCCTTCCAGGGGCTTTGCGGGCGCTACCTCATTCGCCATCACCTAAACTCTAGCAGATGCAGGATCATTACTGCTCCTGTCATGCAGTTGAGACCCCGAGCTAGCAAGGGCAAAGCTAGTAAGGGCAGAGCCGGAACCAAGCCTCGCTCCGGCTGGCCCTGGGATCCGGTCCACCCCAGCGGGCTGCTGGCTCCCTGCGGGGAGCACGGCCAGGCACACAGCAGGCCCTCAGGGACCATTTCTAAATGAATGAATGAATGCATGAATGACTGAAAAAAGAGGTGCTGTCCCCAGTGGGCTATGAATAAGGGAAAGAGCGCAAGGGTGATGGGAGTGCAGGTCACAGGCGCGGAGCTGGGGCGCCACGGCAGGGGGAGGCTTGGAGGAGCCTGCGTTGAGCCTGCGGTTTCCGGCTGGGACGCGGAGAGCGCGCTCTAGTGGCCGCTGCACGTCCAACGTGAGCAGCTGGCGAGCTGCTTAGAGGCTAAATAGGGACTCCCGCTGCCCGCCTCTGGAATAAATCCCCGGTCTGGAGACGGGCAGGTGCTGAGCTCGCATCCCAGAGGAGCACCACGGACTGGGGTGCAGAGCGCCGGCAGCACGTGGAGGTAGGGTGGGTGGGGTGCACGGCGTAGCTTGGGCCTCAGCTCTGCCTTCTGCTGCCCTCGACCGCAGTGAATGTCTCTGAGTTCTTTCTTCCCGCGTGTTGAGGTGGGGATGCCTGGTCACGGCCCGGGTGCTGTCCAGGGAGCTCAGCTGTCTCCGCCCCGGGCCCTTGCCGGTGCTGCCTCTGTGGGTCTCTCTGCTCCTGCTCGAAGGGGGCGTGTTCCATACCAAACTGGCAGCGCCTGGGCCATTCGATGCCCCGTGTCGCATGCAGGCGAAACTGAGGCATCATTCACAAACGGCAAGATCCACAAATCCCGCGAGTCTTGACCGGTGCAGACAGTCCTGAGGCCGCGACAGTCAGGACGGAGCCGGAGCCCAGTGCCTCCCAAACAATTCTGCTCTGTTGTTTTTGTTTCGTTGTTTGTTCGTCCCCCATCCCCACCCCAGGACTGGGGATTGAACCTGGGGCCTTTATACTGAGCTGCCTCTCCAGCCTTTTTATTTTTTATTTTGAGACAGGCCTTGTTAATTGCCTAGGCAGGGCACAGACTTTTGATCTTCTTACCTTCTGCAAGGATTAGAGACGTGCATTGCCACACCAGCTCCTTCTGCTCTTTTATAGTCCCTCCTCTCCCCAGCCTAGGCAACCACTGATTGTCCTCTGTCCCGCTAGTTTGGCCTTTTCCAGAATGTTCTATGGCCTGGCATAGCCTGTAGCCCTTTGAGTCTGGCTTATTTCACTTAGCATCATGCATTAGAGACTCAGCGACATTGCTGCACCTATCAGTATCCATCCCTTTACACAGCTGCATAGTATTCCATCGTGTGGGCGTACCGCACTTTGCTTATTCATTCACCAGCTGAAGGACATCTGGGTTGCTTCTGGTTTTTGGAAAGTAAGAATAAAGAATAGCTTCAGTGTGAGCCCCCAGTGCTAGAGCTGGAAGATACGGTTGAAAACCAATGAGATCTCAAGATGTAAATTATGCTCTTTACCAGTAGCTCAACTTTCTTTTTCAACAGTTGATTTGAGCCTAAGTCTTTCAACTTGCCTAACAATGTGAAGTTCAAAAGCATTTCCTGAGAATATATTCCCCAAAATAATAGCACCTACTTGCATTCAATTGTAAGGATTCAATGAATTAATGTTTATAAGTCACTAGGAACCGTGTCTCTCATACAGTAAGTGCTCCATGGGTGTTAGCGGTTGTTCGATGCCTATTGTGTAAAAACCATTGAGCCAAGTGTTAGAGAAACACTGATGAATAGGGAGGAGCTCCCCCCTGCCCCACCAGGCCAGCCAGGGAGACAGGCCTGGCGCAGCACACCAGCTTCCTGGGGCTGAGGTTTGACAGGCTGGTTCCCTGCCTAGAACAGAGCCTGGTGCCTAGCAGGTGCTCAAGAAAGGCCAGGGGCATCCTAAGGTTCAGAAGGGGTCACACTGTGAGGTATGGGTTAAGAGGTGGGCAGAATGGATTCACTACCACCTTGCTGTGTGACCTCGAGCAGATCACTTAACCTCTCTGTGTCTCATTTTACTTCTAACCACTTCCTAAGCAAGGTGTGAGGGGTAAAAAGATATTACATGGTCAGTGACTGGGACAAGGCTGGCACAAAGCTGACACTCAGCCGAGGACAGACTCAGAACATGGGGATGATTATTCTTTAGACAAGTCTTTTGCTTCCTGTAACTTCTCTTTGCCAACCCGGATACGAGAAGATTCAAGCAGTGATCCTTAATGCTCTGCCAGAGCTTTGTCTGAGTAGCTTGGAGACTGGGCTTTGGGTTCAAATCTCAGCTCTGCAACTAGCTGTGTGACCTTGGGCAAGTCACTTAACTCCTCTGAGCCTCATCTATAACACCAAGGCACGGGCAGCACCTTCCTCACCAGGGCTGGGACTGGAGGGGACGTGTGTTTCCTGGCTTCTAAGTTGGCTGTGCAGGAGCTCACGGCTCTTTTGGGGGTGGCTGGGAAGCCACACACCCTCCTTCTCCAGTGCCTCGGCCCCTCCCGCCTGCCTTCTTCTTCCCCCTGTCGGGCTTCCGGACCTGCTCTCAGCACCTCTGAACCCCGCTGTCCGCCGGCACCTACCGCCCACACTTGCTGCCTCAGCCCCATGCTGCCCGACATCGCCAAGCATCCCTTCTCCTTGCAGCGGTTTTGACAGAGCAGCTGGGGGTGTGGCCAGCCACCCGCGCGGCGCAGCGCCAGCCCTGGACCGGGAGCGGTAGCCCCGCCTGCAGGGCGCCGCTTTCCAAGCTCAAGGTCGCAGAATCGGAGGAGTGAGGGAGGTGGGCGTTGCAGACAGAAAGTGGGTGTGGCCAGGGAGGGAGGAAACCTCGTCCACAGTCTCTGGCCCCACATGTGCCCTCCACACACGTGTACCGTGCACGCAGGACAAAGCCAAGGCCTCTGGGGCAGAGGACAGGGCGGGTGGCCCCATCTGCGGTGCCTCACTTGGAGGGCATCGGCCGTGAGCAGCGGAGGGACTTGCATTTGCGTGCCCTTGCACGCTGTTTCAAGCACCTTAGCAGGGGGCACTGGGGAGGGCTTCCTGGAGGAGGTGGCAGCCGCTGTTCGGCTCGGGGAGAGGCGGGGGCGTGGCAGGCTGAGCTCAGACCTGGACGCACATGGCAGGCAGAGCCACGACGGGGGTGCGTGCTTACAGGTGTGACACTTATCCAAACCTCTGGCCTCTCTGGACACGGGAGCGAGGCATAGGAGGCGACCGGAGGGGATCCCTTGTTCTCTTCCCTCTGCTGACCCCCAGGGGGCCACGCTGTGTCCTCGATTTTCCAGGCTGGCCGGCAGCCCCGCCTGCTGAAAGCGGTCAAGAGGTGGCTCTTCCCGGCCTCCAGCGGCTTCCTCTTCCTGCTGTCCGTGGTCATGACCGGCTGCTTCCTGTGGCAGTACCACCTCCCCAAGCTGCAGACTGGTGAGTGCTGGGCCACCCTGGCGGGTCCTCCTGGGCTCCGAGCTGCCACCTGGTCCCACAGAGCCAGGCGGGTCATAGGACTTACACCCAGGAGCTCCGGCCTCCACCCTCACGGTGGGTCTCACTAACTTGAATCTCTGGGCCTCGGAGCTGCCGTGTATAAAATGCGAACCCTCATGCCACGAGGGTTTCCTCAGGCTGCCCAGCCTGGGCGTAAGCAAAACTCAGGGTCCCCCCAAAGTGCAAACCGTTATTTCCCTTGCTTTGCTTTTGACCACCGTGCTCTGCCCCACTCTCAGACCCCGAGAGGGGTCCCTGGATGGTGATTTCTACTTCCTAAAGCTCTCCTTTCTCATGGGCTTCAGACTAGCCAGGAAGCCATCACTGCTCCAGAGGAGCACCAGGCCCTCCATTGCTATGGCAACCTGCTAACTTCCAACCTGCTGGGATCCTGGGTGGTCCAGAGCCCAGGTCTCTGTGAAAGGGGGGGGACAGAGGCTCTCTCCATTCTTGGGTCACCTGTGTCACAGATGTCCCAAAGCTCAGTGAGTGCTGCGGGCTCTTAAAATTGCATAGAAGTTTTACAGACGGCTCCTTTTACTTTCTTGTCCCTTCCTCAACTCTTGACTGCAGCTCTTCTTTCCTAGGATAAATTCCTTTTTAAAGGGCTCCTTAGTTTCTCAAGTAAAAAGACCTCCGGTAGGCAGGGTCTGTGCCCCAGAAATGTGCTCTTCAAACTACCAAGCCATAGCAGACTGATATTACTGCAAACATAAGGATGACCAAGTAGTGGCATATGCCTGTAACCCCTGCACTTGGGAGCCTGAGGCAGGAGGACCACAAAACTGAGTTCAGTCTGGGCTACGTAGCAAGTTCAAGACCAGCCTGGACTACACAGTGAGTTCAAAGGGAGACCTTGTCTTGAAAAACAAAACCCAAAACCCAAAACCCCAAAACCACATAAAAAGGAATTATTAAGGAAATTTTAAAAAGACATAAGTAAACAGAAGCCCAAATCTTGTGTTATTGGATTCCACAAGGGCAAAATTACTCGTCAAACTGCCAAAAAAAAGTTCCCAAATACAACCCGGTGCAGGGGTGCGTGCCTGTAATCGTAGCACTTTGGGTGGCGGAGTGAGGGGTTTTGCAAGTTTGAGCCCAGCCTGGGCAATTTTGCAACTTAGTGAGATGTTACCTTAAAACTTTAAAAAAAAGAAGGCCTAGGAATGCAGTTCAGTGTGAAGGTTCTGGGTTCAATTCTCAGTCCCCAAAACAAGAAGAAAACTCCCAGCGGCAAAAGCGCCTGCCTGGCAAGCGCAAGGTCGTGAGTTCAGTTCCTGGTACCAGAGAAAAACCAAAACCAAAAAAAAAAAAAAAAAAAAAAGAAGAAAACTCCCTCATGCCTTTTCTCCAGTTTTGTACATAATTTGTCACAAACAAGAAGCAAACAGTTTTTGATCTACCGAGCACGCAGACCAGGTCCCTGCCCTCCCGTGGGCTCGCCCCTGGGACTGTCAAAAGTCAGCACTCCGTGTCCCCCGTCACTGAATCAAGCCTGGATTTTAAGATTCCCTGGCAGCTTCCTGCGCACGTGGACACCCCTATCTTGGCCCCAGCTTGCGAAGCCAAGGTTCTAAACCTAAGCCAGTCACTTGTTGAGAGAACCTCCCTAAGGCAGTTTTCCTGTTTTATCTACTGCTAAGTGACAAGCCACCCTAAACCGACTGACCCTGGGCTGGCTGGCGGTTCTGCTGGGCATCTAACCTGGGCTCTGTCCAGGGCAGTGGGCTGGTCAGCTGGGACAGGGGCCTCACCCTTCCTAGTGTCTCCTTCTGGCAAAGCCCTCATCCCAGGCCTGCCCATGAGGTGGCAGTGTCCCTAGGAAGCAAGTCCCTTAAGGCCTTGCGTTGCAAGTCACACAATCAGTCTAGCCTCACTCCACTGGCCAAAGCAAATCGCACGCTAGTCTGTCCGTTCTCAGATCCCTTAACCTCTGACACGGGCCTCAGAGGAGAAGGCGGGATCTGGGGGCTGTTGGGAACTATCAGGCCCAAATCCCGTCCTGCCGCCCTCTCCAGCTGCAGCTACTGCCTGTGGTTCCAGGGCAGCCGCACCCTGGACAAAGGCAGAACAGATTCGAGGCCCTGGTGCCCGATGCCCATTTCTGGTGACAGACTTGTCCCTGGTGTTTAAGGCCCCAAGCCACATGGGGCCCCCCATCCACCCCAACACACATAATCAGCATGAGGAAAGAGAGGCAGATGGACAGACGTGCCGAGCCCACACGGAGGGACCAAGCCAGGGGCACACAGGGAGGGGTGTGCCCACCGCAGCAGCATCTGTGGCCGATGGGAGTCACCAGGCAGTGGCGGCGTGGACTGGGCCTTCCCTGCCCGGCGCCCCGGTGCTGCGGCTGGTTCGCGTACCTCCTTCTGGCTGGGGAGGGCTGTCCCCACGGCATGACTCTGGCCTGTGCTGCTGCCTTTCCTCCTCCTCAGGATGACCCCTCGGCTCCTGTCCTGACCTCTGCCCCCTCCATGCTCTCTCCAGGTTCCCTGGGACCAGACGTGACCTCTGCTCCCTTGAGGATGTGTCCCCAGCACCCTGAACCTGTGCCCCTGGCTCATCCGCTCCCAGTGTTGAAGGAGGCCCTGGAAAAGGTCAGTGGAGACCCGGGAGGGGATGGGTGTGGGGGAGGCTGGGTGGTGGAGGGGAGCGCTCTTTACTGGCAGTGACGCCCATTTGGGGCAAGTGTGAGGACAAGGGGAGGCGAGGGGCCTGTGGGGACATCACAAAACTGGCCTTGGGGTCTGCAGGAGGCAGCATCTGGGGGAGATGTGAATAAGCAGATATCCAGATGATGTACGTGTGTGGTTAGGGACCTTGGGGAGGCAGGGGTGTGCTCCAGACAGAGGCAGCAGCATATGCAAAGGCCCTGAGGCAGCAGACTGAGTACATGGTACACACAGAAGGCTAAGAGGCCAGTGGAGGGAGGTGGGAGGTGGGAGAAGATGAGGAGGGAGCAGATAACAGAGCCCAGATCACAGAGGCGAGGGCAATAGGATGAAACACAGACACGCACATGCACGCACATGCATGGCACAGCACAACACCACCGCAGGGTGCACCTGCTCTGTGCCATCGGGCCCCATGCACGTAGGTCCCTCACCTTAGGAGTCGCAGAGACAAGGAGACACGATCAGAAGCACGTGCGCAGCAGCCTGGTGGGGGACTTGAATCTGGCCTTGAATCTGGCTGAAGGGAAGCGGGTGAGCAGTCCCTGGGCGGGAGGAGATTACAGGCCGACGGGGAGACACGCGGAGCTCGGGGAGCAGGGGAGCAGAGGGTGCGACGCGGCACCCGGGGGCCACAGTAACTGAAGCAGCGTGGTGAAAATCGCCATAGCTGTCTTCTGCTGAGCGTGTGGCGAGTGCCAGGTGCCACGCGACCTGTCTGTGCCCCACCTCACGAGTCCCTATCTGCGTAGGAGGAGACTAAGGCTCGCAGAGGCGGAGTTAGCACAGGGGTGGGGAGCGGAGGCGAGAGCGTGGGCGAGGCGTCCGGCCGTCATTAGGAAGCGGCTGCTTTTGACTCCAGGAGCTGTTGGCACGCGGGCCAGGCATCTCACGTCGCAAAGACTCGGCCATCAAATGGGGAGAAATTAGCACCGACTTACCGTGAGGATCAAGTAAAATGATGAATGCAGATCACTTTACGCCCTGCCTGGCGTATTCTGCACGTCCCCCAAACTTCAGCTATTATCATTGCCCTTATACTTCATCACTGAAAATAACAAGGCATTTTTAAGAACTGTCTGAGGGGCCCATAAACTGGATTCCTCAACACAGGGAGTTCGGTTAAGCCCCAAGGAGGTTTTTCTAGTGCATCAGGCAAGGCTTTGATTAAATCAGTAATTTTAAACCTTCCCTCTTTTTTTTTGTATTGAGGATGGAAGCTGGAGACCTCAGACAGGCCAGACAGGACTCTACCACTGAGCTACGTCCTCAATTCCCAAAATTCCCAACTTTGCTAAGGAAATGTTTCTTTGAGCAAAAATTTTTTGAGGAAGCCCTGTGTCTAACAGGAGTGCAGGGAGCTGGGCCCCCCAGGGGGCGTGGCTGGGGCCAGGAGGGCAGGCATTCATGGAGGCACCGTGCGAGGGGGGCACCGTGCGAGGGGTGCACCGTGGGAATGGCAGGGGTGCAGGGGCGTCACTGCGCTCGCACCCTGAGCCTCCTGGTCTTCTCCCCCAAGGTGGATGCGATCCTGAGCCAGGCCATGTCGGCCCCAGGCCTGGCTGCCATGTCTGCAGCTGTCGTCCACAACGACACCGTGCTCTGGACCGGGAACTTCGGGAAGAAGAACGGCTCAGACCCCAACTCGGGGACCCCCAATGAGTACACCATGTACCGGTCAGCTGGGTGACCTCCAGGGTCCGCTGGACGGTGAAGGGTGGGAGGACAAGGGGCCCGGGAGGCAGAGAGACCCAGGAGAATCATGGCTGGGCGTGCAGGCTGCCAGCACGCATGACTCAGTCCTGGCAGCTCCACAGAAGAGGAGGCAGAGGGGACCAGTGGGTGCCCAGGGTCACACCACAGGGGTGATCGGTCAGCTGGGACCCCGCCTGGAAACCTTAGCCCCAAACCTACCAAAATGCAAAAGGACCCCTGTGCCACCCACCTGCTGTCCTCTTCACAGGCCGCTGAAACCCACACCCAGCTCCTGGCCCTCGCCCCGGGTCCCGATGAGTTGGCAGCAGCGTCCCAGATGGAAGCAGCTGGGGACACTGAGCTACACACCCAGCGTCCCCCTCCTCAAAGCTCACACTGCAAAGTCATTCCCAGGGATGCTGTGGGGGTGACAGGGTCCAGAGGGAATTCACATTCACACTACCCTGCTCCCTGCCAGGCCCGGGGCTCACCCCAACAAGCACTTCGCAAGCACCTTCTTCAGTTCCTTTTACCCCCTGTGAAGCAGGCAGGGAAGCTGCCTCAGAAAAGTCTAGTAAGTTGCCCAAAGTCACACAGCCAGCGGGAGGCACAGGACAGATCAAACTCAGGCTGGCCTTGCAATGGGAAGGGCAGCCTAGCATGGGTAGGTTGTTCAAGAGGGTCCATCCTGCTCTGCTGGCCCCTCAGCTTCTGGTATGTTCTCAAGCATCCTCTGTCCAAAGACAGCTGCAGATGCCCTGGGGCACTTCCATCCCAGATTTTTTTTGGTCTTTTTGAGACAGGGTCTCGCTATGCAGCTCAGGCTGGCCTTGAGCTCACTTTGTAGCCCAGGCTGGTCTCGAACTTGCAACGATCCTTCTGCCTCAGCCTCCCGGTGCTGGGATTACAGGCATGGGCCACCATGCCTGGCTCCCAGATGTTGACTAGGGTGGACTCGGTCTTTACTAGAACACTGGGGTATGGGAACTGGGGGCATAGGGCAGGGCCTGGCTGTGGACCAGCAGGCTGCCCTCTGCCCCTGTGCCCGCCTCATGGTGCAGGATCGCCAGCATCTCGAAGATCTTCCCAGTCCTCATGCTGTACCGCCTGTGGGAGGAGGGCACCGTGGCCTCCCTGGATGACCCTCTGGAGCGCTATGCCAGCACCTTCACCATCCACAACCCGCTGGGCACAGCCTCAGGCCCCCAACACCAGGGCCTGATGGATGAGCTAGACGAGGTGGGCCCGGCTCCCAGGCCTTCGTCTGTCACCCTCCGAAGGATGGCCAGCCAACTCTCAGGTGAGTCTCAGCGCTTACCTGGCCTGACCTAAACTATCTCAGATGGCGACTGGCCCACAGGTTCCCAGCCAGCCAGCTCTGTGTCCTGTACTGGCCATGTTCCCACCTAGGGCTTGGGTGGTGAGCCGGGACAGAAAGATCTCAAGAGGTGAAAGCTGCAGTGAAGCCTAGGCATTTAGATCAAGGAGACAAATCAGTTTTCAGGTCAAAATCAAGTTTGATCCGTCAAGAGCTGCTTACCAGGTCTACAGCAAGTCATCAAGTTTGTATTTGTAGGAAATTCTGCAAGGAAGACGCAACAGCCCTCAGTACACACGTAAAGGTCATGTGCACGCCAACGCAGCACAGCTACTCAGCGGAGACACAGGTGAAGGATAGGAACGGAAGCGACAATTCACAGAAGATGCCTTGAGGATATTTAAAAATATTAAAAGATGCTCAATCTCATTCATAACAAAACCGATGGGAATTAAAACTACATGGAGACAACGTATTTTCCCCCTGCGAATCAGTTTGGCAAAGATAAAAATAGTGGCTGCACTGAGTTGGTGAGGGTGTGGTGAAAGAGATCCTCTTCTCCACCAATGGTGGGGATGTAAAGGGGTAGTAACTGCCGAGGGCAGCTGGTAACAGTCACCGTGATGTAAACTATAGGGGCTGGAAGTGTAGCTCAGTGGTAGAGCAAGTGCTTGGCATGCACAAGACCCTAGGTTCCATCCAGTACACACACACACACACACACACACACACACACATATACATAGACAGTACATGCCCTAGTATTCACACATGTGGTATGAAGTATGTCCACAGTAATTTACTACAGGACTTCTCGTAATAATAAAAGATGGAAACAACCTACATGTGCACATAGATGTCCAAAGTGTGGGTGCCCCTCACAAATCCACCCCCCCATCATTTTACCAAGTGCACCCAGGCCAGAGCTCTCAGTCAGTGGATGTGGCTGCTGTAACTCCCATGCCCAGAAGCTGGGGTCAGCGAGAGGATGGGTGCTTCTGAGGTGGCACAGCCAGGACAGGGTCAGTCTTCTCGAGGGAGAGTGCCCCTACAGCGGAAGGCACAAGCATTAAAACGCCAGCTCTGTCCTCTCGCTGTGTGATCCCAGGCAGATTCCTCAACTTCGCGCAGCCTTGCTGTCTCCCTTGTAAATCACCTGTGGTTAAGGCTGTGCTGGGTGCTGAAATGGGTTAATGAGTGTACCCGAGAGAGGACCTGGCACCTGGCAGACAGTTGCTAACAGTACCTCTGCTTATGACCCCGGTGGGCCCAGGTCTAGGGGAGCTGGATGTGGATATAACTTTGGGGTCCCCTCTGAGCACACAATATTATAAATTTAAGATTAGATACAGATCTTGAGTAGAAGTATGCCTTCAGGAGCTCTGCTGCTTAAGCCTCTAAAAGATTATGATTGGGAGGGGGGTGCTGTGACTCTAGGGCTCCCTCTAGGGGTATATTGTGGCTTCTTCATTTATACACAGGACGGGGCTCTGTGACCCGTCAGTTTCACACCCTTCCTGACTCCTCTCTGTCCCAAAGAGGTGAGCTGAGCAAGCTGCTACCTGAATAAGCACACTCTAGGCTGTCTTTCCCCATGCCCCTCTCCCCAAGGCTTCCTCCTGATTCTTGAAGCCCTCCATCCTTTCTCTAAGTCCTGCAACATCTGGCAGGGCGACCACTGCAAGCACTTCGGTCCTCTTAGAGATGAGTGAGTGGGGGCTCAGAGAAGGGAAGCAATGAGGTTTGGGGCTGCGCATCAAGTGCTGCAGTCAGAATTTGAACCCAGGACTTGGGAGTCCATCTCATTGTTCTTGCCAAAGCTTTGTAGTCACCCCTCAGGCCTCCCTCTCACTCCCACACCCATGCATCCCCTCTAGGAGCAAATCCTGTGGGCTCTACTATCAATTTCTGGAGTCCAGCCACTCCTCTTTGTCTCTGCTTTTAGCACACTGGTCTGAGCCGCTATCATCTAAGCAAGAACCATGCAGGTTTTTTTGTTTTGTTTTTTGAGACAGGGTCTTGCTATGGAGCCCAGGCTGGCCTTGAACTTGTAACTGATCTTCCTGCCTCAGCCTTCCAAGTGCTGGGATTACAGGCATGCACCACCATTCGTAGCTTTTAGAAAGGATTTTAGAAAGTCTTTTCATAAGCTTTCCCACTTCTACTATTGTTCCCAATAGTTTTCTTCCATATAGCAGCCAAGGGGACCTCGGTGAATATGTTGGATTCCATCGTCCCTTCGCTCAGGACCTCTGCTACATCCTTCCACGATGGGGGGATGTAGGATCTTGTACCTGCACCCCAACATCTCTTACCTCCTATCTCCACCTTTCTCTCTCTCCAGCCACACTGGCTGCCTCCATACCGTCCCTCAAATATGTCAGCACAGGGCCTTTGCATTTGCTGTGCTCTCTGCCTCAGACACCCTTTCTTTACAGCTGCATGACTCACATCTCCAGATGTCACTCGATCAAAGGTCAGCTTCTCCACGAAGGTGACCACTTTGTAGAAAATAACAGCTCCTCTCACTGAAATACTATTCCTCAGAGCACAGCTATTTATTTGCTGCTTGTCTGTCCCCTCTCTAGAATGCTAACCCCACACTGACAGAGACTTGGTTTTGTACCTGCTGAGTCCCCAACACCTAAAATAGTTCTTGGCACAGGTGGTAAAAAATTATTGATGCGTGCAGGGATGGGAGGGGGTCCCAATCCTGCGGCCCTTTCAATACCTGTCACATCCAATAAACAGAACACTCCAAGTGGAAGAGGAGCCAGTGTTGCAAAACACATTTGATCACTGACCTGAAGAAACTTAAGGCAATTGAACCTTCCCTAGTTGATAACAATTTTTATTTTGTGGTACTGAGGATCACGAAACCCAGGACCTCTTGCATGCTAGGCAAGTGCTGTAGCACTGACCAACAACCCCCAGTGCCTAACAATTATTTTTAGAGCAGTTAGTATGCTAAGCATTTTATCGCGTCTATTCCTCACCTCAGCCCTAGGACACTGGTATTGTTTCCCTCATGTGACAGGCGAAGGACTGGGGCTCAAAGAGGTTTGGTGACTTCCCCTATAAAACCCAGGCCCAGGGGGGCTGACCATGGCTATTCCCTAGGGCTGCCCAGAAGGCTGCGCTCCACGTCGCTGCTGTGGAGGGGCAGCACCCAGGAGGCCCTGAGCCTGCTCAAGGATGACGTGCTGGTGGCCGACCCAGGAACTAGGTGAGGGCCGTGCCCTGATGCTTCTGCAGGAGACACGACCCTGAGGAAAGTGCTTCGCCCGGGATGCTCAGAGTCGGGAGGGAAGATTAAGACTAAGGCCTAGAAGGGGGCATCGTTGATATCAGGAGGGGAGGACCGGGTAATCAGAGAACGGAGAAGCCCAGCTCTGGGAGCATCGGGGCTCCGGGGCTGGACGGAGGTCAGCTGGCACTGTCTTGCCCAGGAGGCCTCCTTCCAGGCCCAACGCTTTTCCAAACGTCCCTCTGCTTCCCCAAATGCTGAGCCTCAGGCCCACGCCCCTTGAGGAGGGGCCCAGGTGATGCAGACAGGTGATGCTCCAGATCTGCTCCATCTGGCCATGTGACCTTGTAAACCTCGCTGTCCAGGTGTGTGGCCTGGGGCGGTCCCGGCAGTTCCCTGCTCCTCGCTGGCCTTAGTCTTTCCAAGTGTAGCACAGTTATAGCCTGGGAGTCCTGAGGTCTCTTCCGGGTCCGACTGTCCGGGGCGCAGGCTCCTTCCCAGCCCTGCCCACTGCTGCGAAGCTCTGGCGGCATTTCAGCGTGTCAGCAGCGGGGAAGGGGGCCCGGAGACGCTCGGGGCCGCATCCCAGAGACGGTCGCTCTGCTTCCTTCCAGGTGCCACTACAGCACGCTGGCCTTCTCGCTGCTGGCGCACGTGCTGGCGGCGCACACGGCCCAGGGTGACTACCAGCGCTGGGTCTCGGAGAACGTGCTGGAGCCGCTGGGGATGGCGGACACGGGCTTCGAACTCACGCCCGCGGTGCGCGCCCGCCTGGCCGCCGGCTTCTACAGCAGCGGCCGGCCGGCGCCGCTCTACGACCTGGGCTGGTACCGCC
>NW_004955452.1:3002863-3006373 GCF_000276665.1 Chinchilla lanigera | reverse complement strand
ACGCTCGCCCTGCGCCACGTGCGCGGCCGCGTCTTCCAGCTGCACGTGGCCCGCGAGTTCCCGTGCGCGCTGCCGCTCGGCGACGCCTGGCTCTCCCTGGAGACCCAGCACGGGCAGCTCGTCCGCTTCTACCCCTTAGACGCGCACGGGCTGTCCCCGGGCTTCGACGTGCCTGGCCTCAACACTTACCGGGTGCTGCGACTGCAGCGCAAGCCCGTGTTCAAGAGCCAGTGAGCCCAGGCGGCGTCTGCAGCCTCCAGCCCCCTCGGCCTGCGGGTTTCCAGCCCGAGGTGTGGGACGGGAGGCTGCAGAGATGCTGAGAATCTGAGTCCTTGGCAAGATAGGGTAGGAGGTGCTCCTTAAAGTGTGCTGGACCACAGCCAGTTTGCAAACCTTGTCCGTGTTGGAGGAGAAATTAAAAACAGAAATGTATTTATTTTTTTGGTACTGGGCATCAAACTCAGGACCTTGTGCTTGCCAGGCAGGCGCTTGTGCCACTGAACTATATCCCCGGCCAAGAACAGAAATTTAAAATGAGCACTCAGAAACTTTAGGAAGCATTTAGAAATTTTACTTTTGTTTCTACAGAACCTAAGACACCACGTAGGGTTATATGTTGTCTTTTAGCTCCCTTCCTCTGGGATTTTGAGACAAGCTCTGGCTACCTAGTCCAGGCTGGTCTCAAACTCAATCCTCCTGTCTCAGCGTCCTGAGTACTGGGATTTTAGGCTCCCGCACCCGGCTATATTTTGTCTGCTAAGAATAAACCATGTGAGAAGGTGTGGTGGTGCACACCTGTAATTCCAGCACTCCAGAGGCTGAGGCAGGAGGATCATTGCGAGTTGGAGACCAGCCTGGGATACATAGTGAGCTCAAAGCCAGCCTGAGGTGCATAGCGAGACCCTGTCTCTAAAAGACAAAATAAATAAATAAATAAGTAAACCATGTGGTGTAATAATTTACCTAAAATTAAATACACCACGGTATAGTTTGTTTGCAGTGCTGAAGGTGGAACCCGGAGCCTGACGCACGCCAGGCAAACCCTCTACCACTGAGCTACATCCCCAGCCCCATTTGAATGATTTTGACAAATATTTATACCCATCGACACAATCAAGATCCAGGAAATCTCCATCGCTCCCCGGAGATCCTCTCTACCCAGCCCTAGGCAACTTGGCTGATCTGCTTTCTGTCACTATAGATTAGTTTCGCCTGTTCTAGAATTTCATGTAAATAGAATCATACAGTGGGGTCTTTTGTGTCTCTCTTCTGCGGCTCAGCTTGCCGTTTAGGGGGTTCATGTGTGTGTACATATCAATAGCTCGCCCCAATTTATTCCACTGTATAGATATGCCACAACTTGTATATCCTTTCCCCTGCTGACGGACATTTGGGTTGTTTCCAGGTTGGGGCTATTGTGTAACAGCATTCTTGTACTAGTCTCTTCGTGAATGCGTGCTTTCATATCTCCTCGGTAAATTTCTAGCTGTGACTGCCACGCAGTTTTCCAAAGCCCTTGAACCATTTTATATCCCCAAACAGCAGTAAGACGGTTCTGTTGCCCACAGTTTTGGCTCCTGTGTGATGCTGTCAGTCTTTTTAATTTTAACCACGTGGGTGGCTGTGAAGTCGCATCTAGATCACGGTGGCTTTAACTGCGTTGTGTGTATTAAGTTGTAAAAGCTTTTATTTATTTTTTATTTCGGTGGTTCTGGGAGTGAGTGGAACCCAAGGCTTCACAGTGCGTTACACAGCCAGTCCTTTCTTATGTTTTAGTTCTGAGGCAGGGTCTTGCTAAATCACGAAGTTTCCCAGGCTGGGTCCAATTTATAGTCCTCCTGCCCCAGCCTCCCAGAGTGCTGGGATTACAGGTGTGTGCTGCCGCCCCCTGCCGAAAGCTCTGCACATACTCTGGTTCCAAGTCTGCTGTCAAATATAGGTATTGTACACATTTCTCCCCATTCTTAGGCTTGACGTTTTATTTTCTTAATGGTGTCTTTTGTCTTTTTTGTCTTTTTGAGACAGGGTCTCTCTGTGCAGTTCAGGCTGGCCTTGAGCTCACTTTGTAGCCCAGGCTGGTCTTGAACTCTCAATGATCCTCCTGCCTCAGCCTCCCAAGTGCTGGGATTACTGGCTTGTGCCACAGCACCCGATTTAATGGTGTGTTTTGAAGAGCAGAGTTTTAACATTTTGAAGAACTTTATGCCTATTGAATTCAATACAATATTTGGGCATACATTTTGTATATCTTTTTAAAAATTAATCTTTTTCATCTGAGACAATTATAGATTCTAATGCAAGGATAAGAAATAATTAGTGCACTTTTTACCCAGTTTTGTCCAATGGAAAATCTTGTAAAACAATTGCAAGCAAGATATTGATGTAAGAATCAAGATTCACAATATTTTCCCTAGCACAAGAATCCCTCTTTGCCCTGTTTTTGCTCATACCCACTTACCACCCCCACCCTGTCCTTCACCCATGACAATGGCCAGTGTGTTCCATTTGTAGAACTCTGTCCTTTCAACAGTATTGTATAAACAAATTCAGACAGTATGTAAACTTTTGGGATTCCTTCCTCCTTACTGCAATTTGGCGGGGGTGGGGGGTCATTTCAACTTGTTGCAAGTATAAATAGTTTGTTTCTATTTGCTGCGGGGTAGTGGCTCCATGGATGTACCAGCCATGGACGTAGTACAATTTGTCTAACCATTCAAAGGGACATCTGGGTTGTTTCCAGTTTGGGACTGTTTTGAGTAAAATTGCTCTGAACCTTTGTTTACAAGCCCTTGGGTGAAGCTGTTTTTATTTGTCTGGGATAAGTGCCTGGGAGTGCAGTTGATGTGTCATGTGGCAGTTACACGCTTAGTTTATTAAGAAACGACCACCCTGTGTTTTCCAGAGTGGCTGTACCATTGTAGCTTCCAGCTAACAGTGTATGTGTGATCTAATATTTTCCATATTTTTTTGCCAGTATTTGGTATTGTCACTATTTTTTTTTTGAGATGGTACCATTAAATCCCTAAATTGCAAGGGGCTGGGCTCCGATTTGTGATCTTCCTGCCTCAGCCTTCCAGAGTGCTGAGATTACAAGTGTGTACAAACTACTTTTTTATTTTAGTGATTGTAATAGATTGTAATGATACATAATAGTGATTTTTAATTTTTATTTTCCTAATAGCTAATGATGTTTAACATTTCCGTGTACTTTTTTTTTTTTTTGCCATTTGTATATGTATCCTCTTCCGTGAAATATCTCCTTGTATCTTTTGCCCATTTTATAATTGGGTTTTAAAAAAATAACATGTTGAGTTTTAATGTTCTTTACATATTCTAAACACTGGTCCTTTGGTGAGGAGATAGTTTGTAAACACTGCCTAGTCTGTAGCTTGTCTTTTCATCCTTTTGGGATCTTCTGCAGAGCAGCACATTCAAATTTTAACCAAGTAAAATTGTGGTAGGCTGAATAATGGTTTCCCAAAGATGTATACATCCTCACTTCTGGAACCT
>NW_004955452.1:2995495-3002253 GCF_000276665.1 Chinchilla lanigera | reverse complement strand
GGCTTCCACCAGCTCCTGACAGCCTCCCATCTTCTTTTCCAGTTCTGTCTCTTATGCTGGCAGCAGTCCCCAGGTGGGCAACAGTCCCAGGTGGGCCTCCCACACCCAGCACCACGCTTGCTCAGTTCAGCTGGGGGTTATAAGCTGAGCACCAGTGGTCAGTCCACTACACCCTGGAAGTCATAGCTCTTATCTCGAGGCTCTGTCCCAGCCGACAGTGTGGAGCATGGGCTCTCCATCCTGCCTCTACTCACACTTGGTTTTTGTTTTTTTTCGGTACTGGGAATCAAACTCACGACCTCGCGCTTGCCAGGCAGGCGCTGTGCCGCTAAATGCCCAGCCCTCACACATGTTTTTTGGGGAACTAGGGGGGTAGGGGAAACACTGCCCTGTCGTCTTTGCTTCAAAGACTACACATCAGCACCTCAGCTGGACCGATCTGCGTTACTTAAAGCCAGTAGAAGGGATAAGGCAAAGTCCTAGCCAGCTCTGTACAGATCAGTACATGGGAATAGGGCCAGGCTCAGCCAAAATGGAGGCAGTTGCTCCTCCTTCAAGGAGAGTCGCCCAGGTGGTGCTCCAGAAAAGATCATGAGAGAAGAGTGTTGTCTTGGATTATTGGGATGAGGCATAAATTCAATAGCAAGCATCCTTAGAGAGGCGGAGGACGATTTAACGCGGACAATAAGGCAAAGCGATCACGGAGGCGGAGATTGCAATGTTCCAGCCATAAACCAAGGTCTAGAGGAGCAATCGATGAATTCTCAGCGTAGCCACTAGAGGGAGCATGACCCTGCGCGCACTCTGATTTGGAACCGGCGATACTGATCTTAGCCTTCTGGCCTTCAGAACTGGGAGAGAATAAATTTCTATTTTTCCAAAGCACCGATCCTGTGGCACTTTGTCACACTAGCCACAAAAACTAAATATACTGATGTGTCCATTTTTGCTCTTATTGAGCATGCTTTTGATGCCAAGTCTCTTTACCTGGATCCCAAAGATTTCCTCCTATGGTGTTTTCTGAAAGTTTTATCATTTTATATTTTATTTTAAAGCTTCTGGTCCACTTCGAGTTAACTTTACATCAGGTTCGAGGTTTGGGCTGTGATTCCTGTTTTTGCCCGGGGACATCTGGTTACTTCAGCGTCATTACTTGAAACAGCTACCTTTCTTCCATGGAGTACCTGTAGCACCATCCTCAAAATCAGCTGGATCCAGGGGCTGGGGATTTAGCTCAGTGGCATAGTGCCTGCCTGGCAAGCGTGAGGTCCTGAGTTTGATTCCTGATGTCGAAAAAAAAAATAGCAGTTGGACGCATTTGTGTGGATCTGTTTCTGGGTTCTCTGTCTGGTCCATTGATTTTATGTGTTACAGAGATATTCAAATCATCTATTTCCTATGAATGAGGTTTTTTTCTTTCTTTCTTTTTTTTTTTTTTTTTTTTGGTACTAGGAATTGAACTCAGGACCTTGCACTTGCCAGGCAGGCACTTGTGCCGCTGAGCTACATCCCCGGCCCTCTGAGTGAGTTCTTGTAGTTTTTGCTTTTCAGAGCACGGTTTGTTGCTAACTTTATGCCTGTAGTGTTGTTCGTGGGGTCCCCTTATTGTCCTTTTGACGTACACCCATTCTGAAGTGACCTTTCATTTTCTCAGTTTGGTAATTTATATCTTTCCTCTTTTCTTTCTTTTTGTTAATCTTGCTAGAAGTTTGTCAATTTTATTGATTTTTTTCACGGAACCAAATTTTTACTTTGATTTTTCTTTACCGTTCATTTTGTTTTCAGTGTCTTTAATTTTTCTTTAGCTTTTTCTTGGATTTTTGATGTGAGAACTTAGATTACTGAGATTTTTCTTGTTTTCTGAATGTAAGCATATTCTCTGCTATCAACTTTCCTTCCACCACTGAATTAGTAGTGTCCTATAAATTTTAATGCATTGTATTTTACTTTTATTTTATTTTTTTAATGTGCTATATTTTAATTTTTATTACAGTTAATGAATTGTTTCATTTCTTTCTAAGCTTCCTGTTTAATCATGTGGATTTCTTAGAATTGTCTTGCTTAGTTTCCAAATGTTCGGAGGTTTTCCTATTACCTTTATGCTATCAGATTCTAACTTGGTTCCACTCTGCTCAGAGAATTTACATTGCATGATTTCTTTTTCATTTATCTTTTTTCTTTCTTCCTTTTTTTGAGACAGGGTCTTGCTTTGTTGTGCAGGCTGGCCTTGAACTCATGCATCCCAGGCTGGCCTCAAACTTGCATAACCCTTCCTGAGTGCTGGGATTACAAATGTGTGCCTGACACTCTGAATTATTTCAAGTTTTGAAAAATTTGTTGAGGTTTGTTACTGAGCATCGCTTCTCAACCCTGTGCTCAGTAACTCACATGGTAGTTGGAATTGGCCTTGGTAGTTGGAAATGGTCTGTGCACAGAAAATGGCAGGGTCTACACATCAGGGCTTGGTTACTTCTCCTGTTGATTATCTAGATACAAGTAAATGATGGGTTGAATGTTAACGCAGGTAAAATTTAAAGTACGTCATGTACGTGGCCATTATGTCATGAATATCACAAAAATCAAGGAAATAGTCTTTTAATACAGTATTTGAAAACAATTCCCCAAATCAGGAGAGGAGGCTCCCATGTCACTGAAGTTCCACTCTAACCTTCATTTTATTTTTATTTTATCCCTTAGCTTTACTGAAAATGTCAGCCAACATTTATGAACTGTACTTGAAGAGTTGGTTTGAAACACCTCAGGGCCCACCCTTGGGCACAGCCATCTCTGGAAGGGCGTGAGCATCATCAGTGATAAATATATGCAGTGGAGGTGTCAAAGAGTGGCAGTTTCCACCTGCTGTCCCCTCCCCATTCACCTCCAAATAAAGTCTAGAGACAGATAACACACGGGATAGGAAACTACAACTATGAAACAAATTTCTATCTTAGCCAGAATGAGTTTTTCTGGTAGAGAGGTTCTGAGGCCAGCAGTCTGGGTCTGAGACATAATATTAGTAAGAAGTCAGAATGAAGCCAGGAAGAGTGGTGCATCCCTACCATCCCAGCACTCTGGGAGGCTGAGGCAGGAAGATTGAAAGTTAGAGCCTGTCCTGGTTACTTTTCTCTTATTGCTGAGACAAAATACCCGATGCCCAAAATTCAGGAAGGAAAGGTTTATTTAGCTCACAGTTTGTGGAGGTTTCAGTCCATACTTGGCTGGTTCCAAGGCAGAGTGGCACATGGCACAGGGCTGTAGTTCATGGCAGTGGAACACAGCAAAAAGCAACAAGCACAAGAGAGGAATGGCGGCAGGCAGCCTCTTCCTCTCCCTTTGATATGCAAACTATCCCCCCCAGGGCAGTGTAGCACTCACAACCGTGAATCAACACTCTAAAAGCCCGCCCCAAGACTGCATGAGGATTTGGGGGGGACATGTAAACATAAGCCATAACAGAGCCCAGCTTGGGCAACTTAGAAAGACTCTATCTAAAAAAAAAAAAAAAATAGAAAAGAAAGTCAGAATGAGGACTTGAACTTTGGACAGGAGAGCTGATAAGGGATGACCTTTGGTTCAGCCTCCTCTGCCTCCTGTTTCTTATACAGATGCCCGTCAACCTACTATAGGATTTACATTCTTGAAAACCCATCTTAGGTTGAAAATGCCCTAAGTTGAAAATACATTCATTATACCTAACCTACCAAGCTTAATAAAAGATGTGATCAAAATATATGATGAGGGACCGGGGATACAGCTCAGTGGCATAGCACCTGCCTGGCAAATGCAAGGTCTTGAGTTCGATATCTGGTACCCCCAAAAAATATATATGGTGAATGTTTAATTCAAAAATTTTATTACAGTAAAAGACACATTGCCATTACTCCTCCCTTCAAAATTCTGCCTGTGACTTCGAACACACTTAAGCCATCCTTCTTGCCTCTTTCTGAAGCGGTTCTGGGAGGCCTCTTTCATAAGTGTCTTTACCAGATGTGATCAAAAATAGAGTGGAAAAACCAATATGATATCTCCTCACCCACTTATTGACAGAATCTGGCACTATGTGACTTCTGTCTTTTCCCCCAAACCAAAATCACCATGGAAAACAAATGTTTTGAGTTGATTTGAGGCCATGAGGCAGCCACAACAGCACAACGACAGACACTCATGAAAGAGGACTTCCAGAACTGCTTCAGAAAGTGAAAAGAATGATGGGATAAGTGTGTTCAAGGCGAGGTGGAGGATTTTGAGGGGTAATGTGTCTTTTACTGTAATGAAAATTTAAAATTAAACATTCACCGTCTATCTTGGTCACACCTTCCAGTTTAGCCACACAGTATACTATAGTATCAGTTGTTACCCTTCATGATTATGTGACTAACGGGAGCTGCCCGCCACTGCCAGAGAATATTGTACTGTGTGTCACTAGCATAGGGACACATCAATAACTCAAAATTCAAAATATAGTTTCTACTGAATGCATATTGCTTTTGCATCACTGTAAAAGTGAAAAATAACAAGCCAAACCATTTCAAGTCTGGGGCCCGTCTGTATCTCTAGCTCTCCACACTTTGGCCTGGATCTCTGGCAACAGGGACAGGGAGGGAAACATTCACCCGGCCCCTAAGGCTCCAGAAATCTCAGGCATCCTCCCCTACTGCAACTCAGCTCTGGCCTGTTACCAATCCCTGCCTCCAGGGGGCAGAGTGGCTCCATGGAAGAAAGGTTCTAGCTCAGCCTTCGGCTCTGCCTCCAGAGGAACAGGCCGTTCCTGCAGTAGCAAGGGGCATCAGTGATGGAGCCCAGCTGTATGCCAGACTGGGTACTCTTGTGCCCTCACGAAGACCTTGCAAGACAGTCTAATGCTCTCCCTGCTCGAATCCCAGGCCGTCAGGTGACCTTCCTGTCACCCTGCTTGTTGCATCCTGTACACTGGGGTGCCCTACCCTCACACCTTGAGTTCGCCTCCTGCCTGCTGTCACAACTCCCAGCCTCCACCAGGACTCCAGTCCCAATTTCTGATGTGATCAACAACCGCGTGGGATGACGCTCCCGACATTCCACCTTGCTCTTGGCCTCTTTTGTTGCTATTCACCCTGCCTCTCAAGGTCATTCCCTTGCCCTTAGGTCAGTCCCTCAAGCATCTTCATTGTAAGGGCCACACTTCCCAACTAGTGCTTCCTGTATTCCCCAGTCACTCCTGTGATGCTCGTTCTAATAGTTCCGCCTTCTCCCCCAGATGGTGCACCGGTCCCAGCAACTTTGCAGCAGCCTCTGTCACACCGCACTGCAGTCTGCCCCTGGCTTGGCCCTCGGGCCCAGTTCTGTGGTCACTCTTGCCTTTACTCTCATTGCCTTTACCCTCCTCTGGCTTTGCCAGATCAGCTGGCCAAGCCCTGTGCCCCACACGGATCTCTCAGCCCTGCTGGCTCCTGACTGCACACTCCTATACCCAGCTGCTTACCGACGTCTAAGCAGCATCTAGAGCATGTCCCGAGCGGGGTTCTCCCCCTCCCCTGCCCTCCCTTCACTTGCCCTCTGCCCCACTTCAGTTGGTGGTGCTCCAGCTTTTCCATTGCTCAGGTCAAACCCCTCGTGTTTACATCCTCTCCCACCCACCTCTAACTCACCAGCAAACCTGTGGGCTTTACTTCCCACTCTATCTAGAACCCAATCACTTCTCACCACCCCTACTGCCCCCACCCCACTCCTGGCTGCCATCCTCTCCCTCCAGGGGGGTAATGTGACTGCCTGTCTCCTCACTTCCCCCTCCTGCTCTGGGATGCTTTGTCCTATGCCTCAGCCGGGCAGGCTGGAGCACCCAGCTATTCAAACTTTAATCTAGGTATTTTGTGGATGGGATTAACATCTACAATCAGCTAACTTTAGGAGATTATCCTCTGTGAACTAGGTGGGCCTCATTTTATCTGTGAGAGGCTTCTAACGCAGAATTGTTTCCCTAAAGGAAAAGAAATTTCACCTGGGGACTTCAGCACCTGCTCCTGCTGAACAGTTTCCAGCCTATGAATTGATCCCACATATTATAGATTTGCCAGTCGTGTAACCATTCCCTGAAATAAGTCTCTTAGTACCTTTCCTACTGGTTCTGCCTCTCTGGACCTGACTGATGCAGCTCCATGACATCCAACAGAGCAGAGAGATCCTTTGAAAAGACAAATCACGGCAATATGATTTGTGTTCTCAATGTGATCTTGTGTTCTCAGGCAATCCACTTTCATCTTGTGGGGGAAACGTTTGTGTTCTTGTCATGGCCTTCCAAAGACCCCGGCCTTTCCCACTGCCCCCTTATTCCTTCTGCTGTAGCTACCCTGCTTTTCTTGCTGCTTTTTTTTTTTTTTTTTTTGAGACAGGGTCTCACTCTCTAAATCAGGCTGGTCTTGAACTCACTATGTGACCCAGGTTTGCCTTGAACTCACAGCAATCCTCCTGCCTCAGCCTCCTGAGTGCTGAGATTACAAGTGTGCACCACCTCCCCTGGCTCCTTGTTTCCTGTTGCTTCTTAAATGTGCCAGAGATCCTCTGACCTCTGGGTCTGTGGTGCATTGATAACTGGTGGTCAACTTATAACCCCCAGCTGAACTGAGTAAGTGTGGTGCTGGGTGTGGGAGGCCCACCTGAGGACTGTTGCTAGCAGCGTAAGAGGCAGACCTGGAGAAGGAGAAGGAGGCTGTTGGGAGCTGAGAGAGGCCGTGGGGAGCTGGCTTTCCTGATGAACTTCACTGTTTTCATCCTCCAAGGAG
>NW_004955452.1:2940580-2995050 GCF_000276665.1 Chinchilla lanigera | reverse complement strand
GGGAGGCATTGTTATGAGCTCTGGGTATTCAGCTCAACTCATGTAGGACATTGTTGTGGGATCCAGGAGCTCAGCTGGATTCCTTGGTCTTAGTGTGTGGTCAGATTCCCTGCACTCTTTTGTATATTATTCTTTGGGTGACTATTATAAATAATCATATGAAGTATATGTCCTATATTATATTGTTCCACTTGCAAAATAAGTCCCAAACCAACATAGGGTCTTTGCTGTTGCTGTGCCCTCTGCCTGGGAAAGCGCTTCTCCACAGGATCGCACCCTCACTTCTTCACCTCTCTTGTTATACAGATGTTTCCCCAGTGAAACTTCCCTGACTATGATGTTTTGTAAGTCACGGGATCACAGGCACACCAAGTGTGGAAGGTGCACTAATATTTACACTCGGTGGTGCAACCACCACACAGATCAGGATGAAGAGCATTTGAGCTCTTGGTCTGCACTCCCTGGGAGTAAGTGCTCTTAATAAGTTCCATCCCCACCAGTGAACCTGGCAGTTCTTCATCTTCATACAGTGGGATCCTACATCATGTGCACTTCTGTGTCCAACCACTCCATTTTGCTTTCTTTTTTGTCTTTTTTTTGAGACAGGGTCTCGCTACGCAGTTCAGGCTGGCCTTGAACTCACTTTGTAGCCCAGGCTGGTCTTGAACTCGCAGTGATCCTCCTGCCTCAGCCTCCCGAGTGCTGGGATTATAGGTGTACACAACTATGCCCGGCTTTTCCAACCACTCCATTTTAAAATTGCAATCCCTGATACAAAGCCAACACTCAACAATCAATAGCCTGCCTGTACATGAATAACAAACTCACTGAGAGAGAAATTAGGGAAACAACACCTTTCACAGTAGCATCCAAACAAAATGAAATACTTAGGAATCAGTCCAGCGAAGGATGTAACAGACCTCTACATTAAAAACTACAGTACTCTAAAAAGGAGATTGCAGAGGGTGTCAGAAAATGGAAAGGTATCCCTTGCTCTTGGGTAAGGAGAACCAATATAGTGAAAATGGCCATACTTCCAAAACTGTTACACAGATTTAATGCAATTCCAATCAAAATTCCAGCAGCATATCTCACAGAATTAGAGAAAACAATCTTAACATTCACTTGGAACCAGAAGAGACCTAAAATAGCAAAAGCAATTCTGGGCAACAAAGGCAAGGCAGGGGGCATCACAACTCCTGACTTGAAATTATACTATAAAGCTGTTGTGATAAAAACAGTGTGGTACTGGCACAAAAACAGTCTCAAAGATCAACAGAACAGATTAGAAGGTGTGGAAACAACTTCAGACATACTCAGCCACCTTATCTTTGACAAAGGTGCCAAGCACATTCACTGGAAGGAAGACAACTTCTTTAATAAATGGTGCTGGAAAAACTAGCTCTGCATACACTGAAGATTAAAATTGGACCCGTATCTTTCACCATGCACTAAACTAAATTAGAAATGGGTCAAAGATCTAAATATTAAAACAGAAACATTAAATCTGCTGGAATATAGAATAGGTAAAATTCTTGAAGACATTGGTGTAGGTGAAGACTTTATGAATAAAACTCTTATCACACAGGAACTATCACAAAAAATCAACAACTGAGATCTCCTTATTAAAAAGCTTTTGCACAGCAAGAGAAATCACCAACAGAGTGAAAAAGACAACCCACAATATGGGAAAAAATGTTTGCCAACTGTTCCTCAGAAAAAGGATTACTATCAAGAATATATAAAGGACTCAGAAAAATCAGACCTCCCAAATTTAAAGACCCAATCCAAAAATGGGCATCTGAGATGAATACACACTTCTCAGATGAAGAAATACAAACAATAAATAAATATATGAAAAACTGTTCAGCATCACTGGTCATTCAAGAGTTGCAAATTAAAACAAGACTGAGATTCCATCTCACCCCAGAAAGCATGGCTATCACAAAGAAATCAACCAATAACAAATGCTGGTGGGGAGGTGGGGAAAAAGTAACCCTTCTCCACTGTTGGTCAGAGTGATTCTTTATATTATTTCCTGTGTGATTGGGTTTTTATTCATGATCCCCTTCTGGGTATCTTCCCAGAAGAATTAAAAACATCATACCACAGTGATATATGTGCACTTATGTTTATAGCAGCACAATTTGTAATAACTAGATCTTGGAAACAATCAAAATGCCTATCAACCGAGGAATGGATAAAATAGATGCAGTCATTTTATACAATGAAGTACTATTCAGCCATAAAGAAGGATAAACAGGAGTCTTCTATTGGTAAATAGATGCAACTTGAGACCATAATCATAAGTGAAATAAAACAGATGCACATGTGGAAACATCATATCGTCTCCCTGGTGTGAGAAGCTGAAAGAGTAAATAAGACCCAAAGTGTACAATAGATACTGTAAAATGGGAAGAAACTGTTCAAAAGGAAAGAGAAACTGGGATGGGGGAAAGGAAAAAAGAAGGGAGAGAAAAGAATATATATATATGATAGTTAAGATCGTTATACTACTAATTTCTTTTAATCCATTGAAAAGAAAGGTTTGTGCTAACATTGTTTGGACAACTAAATACCCGTGTCTTGTAACTAATGCCTGTATCTGAGTAACTAATTTAAAGATAACAATATGTAATATAGTAACCATTGTTACCCTCCTATTATCTTGTTTTGAAATTTTATTTTTTTCTCTTTCAAAAAAAAAAACAAAAAAAATAAACAAAACTCCTCAAAGCCTTTTCCAACTATCTGTCTCATGCTCTCACCCACTTCTGTGGCTTGGCTGTGTCCCCAGAGTTCACGTGTTGGAGGCTGCTTCCCCAGAGCAGCAGCGTTGGGAGGTAGCGGCCACCAAGAGGCCGCTAGGTCTGGGGGCTTTGCCCTCGGGAATGGCCTAGCGCTGTACTGTGGGGAAGGGTTAGTTATGGTGAGAGTGGGTTCTTGCAAGTGGGTTCAGCGCCCTCTTACACTCTGCTCTCACACACTCTTGCCCTTCCACCTCCTACCCGGAGGCTGCAGCTTGAAGGTTCCCACCAGGTGCCAATGCCACGCTCTTGGACTTCCAAGCCCCCAGAACCATGAGTGAAACTAATTTGTTTATTGTAAATTACCCAATCTCAGGTATTTGGTTAGAGCAGCAGAACATGGACAAAGGTGGACCTAACATGCTGCATTCAATAGTTTGCAGTGCTGGGGAATCAACCCAAGACCTTGTGCCTGATAAGCAAGCACTTTATAGTTCAGCTACACCCCCAGCCCTTTGTTCAATTTTCAAGCTTTTATCTCTCCCTACAGGCAAATGATTCAGTCTGTTTTGTTCACTGCTCTATTCCTAGCTGCTGGTGGACTGACCATCACCTATGGGCAGTCAATAAATATTTGCTCAGCAAAGAATGAACTACTGTATTCTAGATGATGAAGCTCAGAGGGTGGGTGACTTCCCCATGTTCACGCAGTGTCTGTGATGGAGACAGGCTTTGAATTCTCAGCCATCTCAACCCAAAGGCAATGCTCCTAATCCTCTGCTTTAGTCTCTCCGTGTTTAAGGGTCTGGCTGCCCACTTTGGTGTGTCCTTCTGGGTAGGAATATGGATGGGCTCAAGGTTATGGATTCCTCCAGGAATATTTCTGGGTGCTTACTGTGTGTGAGGTGCTGTGCTTTCAGCACTAGAAACCTATTGACTAGCAAAGCAGACATACCCGTGTGCTCATGCTTGCATTTCCCCAGGCACTTAAACATGTGTATACACAGTTAAGCACGTGTATTTCTGGAGTGGATGAATGCACGCAGGTCTGTGCATGCTTGTATCTGCAGTGTATTTGCAGGGTGTGTGTGTGTGTGTGTGTGTGTGTGTATGTGTGTGTGTGTGTGTTCTGTTGTGAATGTGAGATGAACTCTGTCCAAGGGGATGATATGAGCATGTTTCAGGGTAGGCTGCCTGCACTCTGATCCTCACTCCTGACCTTGCTGGTTGTATCACTGTAGGCAAGTTTCTTCAGCATGCTGTCTCTTGGTTTTTTCATCTATAAGATAGGTATAATGATAGTTGTCCCCTTTCTGAAGCACTTTCAGGGAGTGCTACTCAAAATATAGACAGGACTCCTACAATTGTGTGTGTGTGTGTGTGTGTGTGTGTGCATGCATATACATGTGCATGTATGCATGTGTACTGGGGTAGGAATATGGATGGTCTATAAGCCTAGCCACCCCCCAGACAGTTTATTTATCAGCTTTTTTGTTGCTGGACAAAACACCTGACACTCACAACTTAAAGGAGGAGAGGTTTAATTTCTCTCATGGTTCTGGGGATTTTGTCCACGGTTGGCTGGCTCCCAGTGGAAGGGCTTGGGGGAAGAAAGCTGCTCACCGCGTGGCAGCCAGGAAGCAGAGAGAAGGGGAGACCCAGGGAGGGAGATGCACCCTCCAAAGGCACACCACAACTACCACTTCCTAGCAGCATGTTTAGCTGTGAATTCATCAATGGATCGATCCATTGATGAGCACAGCACCCCATGATCCAATCACTTTCTACAAGTCCCATATCTGAACATGGTGAGAGTTTTGGGGGACTTTGTAGACCATAACAGACAAGGTCTTGCTATCTTGTCTAGGCTGGCCTCCAACTTGCAACCCTCCTGCCTCAGTCTCCTGAGTAGCTAGAATTACAAGCATGGGCCACTGAATTTGGCTAGTATTACTGTATCTTTACTTGTCTGTGCTTAGACAGGACAGAAACTCTAGAAACTTATGCCTCTTGACATTGCTATAGCATTGAAATGTGGCATGGGTGGACGGCCCTTGTATAACAGGGTATGGGTGACTTTGGGTGTTGCTTTCACAGTTAGACCACATATTGGATCTGCAGCAAGTTGGAAATTAAACAAGAAAGAGAGAACAAACCTGTTCTTTCACTGTCGATAGTTTGAGAAGCCCAGCTTTAGGGGATTAAGCAGGATACTACATGCAGGGTACTTAGCATGATGCTGGATGGTGTGAGGGCTTGAAGGATGTCATCTGCTGCTGTGATGTAGAGGAGTGAGTGGATGTGTGACTCCACAGTGGGGCTGAGTGTGGGTGTAGGCTTGCCCCTGTGTGCCTGTGTGCAGCCTGAGTGTGTGTGTGTGTGTGTGTGTAAGGGATTGTGCACAGCATGTGTGAAGGGGTCTGCGTGTGGATCAGCGTGTGTGTGTGTGTGTGTGTGTTTGTGTACAGTGGGAGCTGCTTACATGTGAGTGGGTACGATATAGTGCTTCTGGGTGGGGGTGTTTGTGTATGAAGGGTTTGGGGAAGCCTGAGGAGGGGCCATGGTGGCAGCAGCAGGAGTGATACTGTCACCACTGTGTCACCCAGGGGCAGCAGGGGAATGGATGCCAGCAGAGTACAGGGAAGGGTCAGGCTAGTGGCCCCAGGACTCCACATGCCAGGTCTTCAGCTTCTGGGGCAGGACTGGTCCAGGTGGATGCTGCAGTCTGGTGGGACTTGTGGGGGTGGAGGGAGAGAGCATCGCTTCAGTCCCACGGGGGCAGGTAGGGGTCTCCATAACCTGGATGGAGAGCCCCTGGTTCTCCATGATGCTGAGCACTTGCTTCTTCTCTCCACGGTGATATCTTTTGTGGCACTGATATTGCCGTGGTCCTGAGAAATGACAGGCTGTGGGTGCCCACAGAAGGCCAGCAAGGGCAGAGATTCAGCTCAGCTATGAGTGGGTGAAAAGTATAAGAAGGCTGAGAGGACCCCATGTGTGGTGACGAGGACCTGATCATTGTCCCTGAGCTGCAAGCCCACCTTCATGGTCAACCTAGGCCTGCACAGGAAAGGCTGGTGCTAGCCCAGTTCAGGCCAGGCTCTGGGCAGGTAGAATCAGGAAGGGAACCAAGACCCTCTGAGGAATTGAGTAGGTCAGAGAGAAGCATCCTAAAGATGGCCCTGGTGCCCCAAGACATGGGGGAAGGCTGGGGTCTGCCCGTGGCATGTGTCTGTGTGTGGTGCGCAACCTGGTCAACCTCACTGTGCGCTCACACAGAACCTCCTCCCGCACAGCGCCTACGAGCACAGGAGGCAGCCCTGCCGGCCTGCATGTGTGACTGCTGTACAGATCTTGTATGATTTTTTACCATGATGACCATGGTTGGGAAAGTACCACTTGCATAGTGTCTTTGTTTGTTTGTGTTGCTATAACAAAATCTTGAAGCTGGGTAATTTATAAAGAACAGAAATTTATATTTCTTAAAGTTCTGGAGGCCGAAAGTGCAAGATGAAGGGATGGGTGGGTTTGGGATCTTCTCTGTGGTTTTCTTTGCCACAATTTCAGTTACCCTTGGTCAGTCGTGGTCTAGAAACATTGAATAGAAAGCTCCATAAATAAATAATTCTTAAGTTTTAAGTTGTGCACCATTCTAAGTAGTGTGAGGAGATTCATCACTGCCCCTTCTGTCCTACCGTGATGTGGATCCTGCTTTTGTCCAGTGTATCCCTGAGTTCTTGCCCATTAGTAACTTAGTAACTCTCTTGCTTATCACAGCTTTGCAAAGCATGGTGCTTGTGAGCAGGTGACCCTTATTAATAATGGCTCCCAAGTGCAAGCCCAGCGGTGCAAAGTTGGCACCAAGGCATAAGCCACCGAAGGACAGATACTGTGATACTGCGTGCTTGGCAATGCTGCAGGACGTGCAGGAAAAACAGTATGGATAGAGTTTGGCGCTGTCCGTTTGTTTCAGGCAGCCACAGGGGGTCTTGGGAAGTATGTGAGCCCTGAGTAAAGAGAGGGAAACTATCAGCCTGGAGTCTGGGGCTGGGGATATAGCTCAGTGGCACAGCACTTGCCTTGCAAGTATGAGGTCACGAGTTCGATTCCTGGTACCACAGAAAAAACAAATAACAATAAAACAGCATCAGCCTGGAGTCTGGCACAAGAATCTGCCGGTGCCTGATTCATATGCAGTGCAGTGGCCCAAATAGCCCGATCGACTGTCCAGCATCGGTGTCATTTCTATTTCCCCTTGGTATCTGGTGTGTGCCTTTTGGGCCATAACAGTTCATTCAATAAGTACTGTGTGTTCTTTAGTTTTGATGGTGGTGCTGAGGATTGAGCCCCGGGCTTTACAGTGACAGGCAAGTGCTGTGCCCCTGAGTCGCATCCCCACCCCCCTTAAGCACTCTGGAGAGAGTGAGGGGGTCAGAGGCCTCCGGGATCCCATCCCTTGCTGACCTCTATGCTGTCGTGTTTTCCACACCTGACTTCAGCCCCAGCTGGGCTCTACTTCTAACCTTTCGAGTGTCCCACAGGATACTACCCCAAAGTAGGGAACCTGACATTAGGAACACCTTTTTTTGAGGGTGATAGCAGGGAATGACTTCAGGGCCTTTGCATTGAGCTATACTCTCACTGCCTTTGGATTATTATTATTATTATTATTATTATTATTATTATTTGCTTTGAGAGGGTCTAACTAAGTTCCTAAATTGGGGTTAAGTTGTGATCCTCCTGCCTCAGCCTCCTAGAGTGCTGGGATTACAGGTGTGCACCACCATGCCGAGCTATGGGAACACCTTTTAGATTTGCTTTGTACTTTTGGTGTATTTAAGGCTCTGCAGTATCCTGAGCTAAAGAAACCTGACTGCCTTGCCTTATCCCAGAGTCTGCCAGATCTGCTTGAACAGTGAACGCTTCCCAAGTGTCCTTGTTCTTTTAGCGGAGCATCTACTGACCTCTATGGGACAAATATTGATTGGGGGTCTAGCATGGGTCAGATGTCCTGGTTGAGAACCCAGCAGGGAGTGTGGCAGACACAAGCCCTGCCATCAGGAGCTTCCTGCCCAGTAAAGTAATAAGAGCTAAGCCCTTCCCGTGCCTCGTCGCATGCCCTCTGCACTCTGCAGGAGTTAGATATTATTGTCCCCATTTGATAGATGTGAAAATGAGGCTTAGCATAGTTATGTGATCTCTCTGAGTTCACACAGCTAACAAGCTGCAAAACTGGGATACAAGCCCTAGAACTCCAGGCAGCAGAGCTCAGAATTTTAGATACGAACAAGTGTTCTTAGAATAGGAATCATTGTTCTGGTCAGCACTCTACCCTGGCTCAGGCCTGATCCCTGCTGCCATTCAACCCTGACGCCAGTCCAGCCCTTACTCTGACTCTATCCTTAGCCCTGGTGAACTCCTGGTCACACGTCAGAACCCTGCTCAGGACTTCTGGGACTTCCCATCTGTTCCTTGGAGAACCTCAGAGAAAAGACAAGACTGAGTCCAAGTGATCATTTTTACAATTCACATTTATTTTGGAAAAAAAGGTTCTGCTAAAAATACTCCTACAAAGGCATTGGAGTAACAGGGTCAGGGTTGCTGTTGGACACAGCTGGTGAGAGTCCCTTGGTTACAGCAGTGGGGGTCTGGAAGAGCCAGGTGTGACCCACGGCCATTGGAACCCCAGCTGGATCACCGCCTGACCCCCAACATTGTCAGGAAAACCATGTTCATGATCAGAAGAGATAGTTCTGTGAAATACTGTCAGACAGCCCCAGCTGGCTGGTTGCAAACTCTGATCTGAGTGGCTCAGGCTGGGGGGCGCCCCGGGAGGAGGTCTGGGTGTCCCTCACCACCCATGGCCCTGACACAGCTCCAGGGAGGCCACGTCTAAGAACATGAAAGTGACCCCGGGGATCTGGGCTTGGACTGGAAAAGGTGTGACCGTGATGAGGGCTGAGGGTCTGGTGGTAGCAGCATAGCATAGTGATTAAGAGGGTGGGTGCTGGGCTCAGAGACCGCTCGCTGGCCATGTGACGGGGGAGGCCAGTAGCCACGCCTCTGAGCATCCTAGCCTGTGGAATGGGAGCAGTAACTGTGCCTGCTTCACAGAGTTTGGTGGGGATTCAGCAAGACACTGCATATAGAAAGTTAAACATGGCGCCCGGTATATTGTTGGCAATTAAAAATAGCAGCTATGATTTTAACCAACCACTCACCGCTCTTCTTTGGAGTCCAAAAGAGCTGGCTGTGAGTGAGCGTACCTGCCAGGCCTACCCCGGGTCAGCCACAGAGAGCAGATCGGGGCCCTGGCTATCAGAGTCCCTGCCCGCAGAGGGAGAATGGCCCCCTGTCAGTCACTGAGCTCCGGGCTGCCCACACAGTCTCTTTCTCAGGCTGCCCTCCAGCTCTGGTGGGCAGTGCTAGAACTGGAAGGGCACAGGGGTCCTCAGGATGGGCAAGGGCTGAGTGATTGTGGGAGCTGTGTCCCTGGGTTAGAGGGACGGAACTTGGCTAGGGGATGGGCAGCCAGACCCTCCTGTCGCCCAGTGTTTCGTCTGTAGCTCTGAGCTGGAAGGTGGTCAGCTTGGGGCATATTTGCCAGTGGGCGGTGCCCAAGGCAAAGCCCCGGCCCCCGGCTTCTTTGGAGTTGGGGGGGTCTCCCTCCAGATAACTCCCTCTCCAAACAGAGCCAGGGCCCTACTTGAACAGTTGGAGTCCACCAGCCAGTGGGCACTGGGGCTGCACTGGACTGTCTTTAGCCAGCCCTACTGCCCCCTTGAGGGCCTGTCCCTCTGCCAGGGAAGAACCCTACAGGACCCCGGAGCAGGTTTTTGCCCTACCGGAGGTCCATCTCTGACTCAGATTCCAAGGATGGAACTGTTCTGAGAGTTCATTTTCAGCTTTCTCCTCCTCATCTCTTCCTCTCCTGCCCTTTGTGCTTTTTTTGTTTCCTGCTAGGGCCCTTGGGTTTGGGGACCAGCAGTGAACAACGGGAGTTGATATTTCAAAAGTAGCAGCATAGGATCCTTTAGTGATGGAATTTTAAAAACCCAGAACCCCTCCATTGGAATCAGACTTTTGCAGTCTTAGAATCCCAGGCTCCTTTGTCCATGGAATGCTAGAATTCCTGACTCTTGCAGGCTCAGCAGGTCCGCAGTGCCTATGTGGCCCTGGCTGTGACCTCCTCTAAGATGTTTCCTGACCTCCTCCCCTGCCCCCTCCACTGCTCCCCTGCTAGTGCAATGGGGGCTGTTGGAGCCTTTGCTCCTTTGCCTCCCCCAGGGAAAGCCGCGTCAAGCTGGGAAGAGGGGGCTGGGGCTGGGCCTCTGAAGCGCCACATCCTGCTGGGAGCCCCACCCTGCCTCTGCCCAGCCCACCTGGCCAGGTGTTGAGTGACAGGCCTGGACTGCAGTGTTTGGGGCTGTGGGGTCTCCATAGGGTGGCCCTGGGTGGGCTGCCGGGCCCCTCTGAAGTATTAAATTCCCGCAGCTTCCTGCTATCTCAGCTTTCCTGAGGCAGTCTTCGTGCTGTGAAACTAAACGCAGACGGACTGTGGGTCTGGGGCAGTCTTTCTAATTTTCCTGAAATCTTAGCTCAGGCCGAATACATTCCTGAGGGTCAGCCCTACCCCTCCACGTCCTAATCTGTGTCTGAGTGTGGGCATTTTAAACGATGGTGCTCAGCTTTTTTCTAATCCCTGTCTGTACCAGACCCTCCTTCCACAGACATCTGGGCCCAGTTTGTGATGAGAGAAGTGAAGATTTCGGTGTCTGGAAGAATCTCTTGGTGTCAAAAAACGGAGGCTCCTAGGCCCGACCTCAGGGGATTCTGATTTAGGGGGCCAAGACAGAGCCTGAGAATCTGGAGTTTAAACAATAAATTTCAAGAGTACCTGGGTCAGGGTGGGAAGGAAGGACTTCGGGTAGATGCCTGGCTGGAATTCTCTGGGAATCTGTGTGCTGACTGGTAAAGTCGGGGAGGACAGTACTTAGCACCTGGCACATCCAAGTGTTCAGTTACGATGGCAGTCCCTGGGGCTTCCACCTCCTGAGACCAGCCTCCTTGGAATAGTCCTGCCCTCCTACCCTGAGCCCACTCTCTTCCTGTGTAAACCATAAAGCCTGGGCTGGCCGTGCAGCTTAGTGGTAGAGGGCACGCCTGGCACGCACAAGTCCCTGCGTTCCATCGTCGGCATTACAAAAACCAAAACTTGAAAAAGACAAAGGCCAAATCCCTTCCTGCTGCCGACGTTCCAACCTTGGTTTCCCTGAAGGGGAGGCTGACCAGCACAGAGGACATTCTCCACCCTGTTTTATGGTGGGAACAGATCCATGGGAATCTGGGTCGAGGCTGGACCTGAACGTGCAGCACCACACCCTGCACTGGGGCTCCCTAAACTTTCCTTTGGGCTCCCCCGGGATACGCACTAGGGAACATGGCAGGACCCCAGGCCCCTTCCAACAAGTCTGGGTGATCTGTCTCAGGCCAGGTGACGGTGCAGAGATGGGCTTCCTGAACAGTTTGTCAAGCCCACAGTTCAACTCCCAGGCCTGGCTCCCTTGGTGCCTGGCAGCTCTCTCCCCCTTATCCCCTGCCATCCCTCAGAGAGGCCTGGAGGAAACGGTGGGCATGGCTGGGTTAAGAATCAGGTAGCACAAAACCCCATCCCGCTGTTCCCAGCAGCTGAAGTGACTCTTTGGATTATCTGCGTGAGTGAGAATGGAACCGGAACAGCGGGGCCCAGATTCTCCAGGAGTCAGTGCGCGTTGTGCCGGGGGCTTTTCCTCTCAGGGAAAGGGCCTCTGAGAGGCATCCTGCCCGTCTAATGGCAGAACTGACCCCTCTCCCTGGAACCTGATAATACCCTGCTCCTGTTCTGCTCGAGAGCCTCTGTGCAGAATGCCCAAACGGCTTTGCCCTCCCCTCCTACAACAGGCATCTCTTCTGTCACTCTTCTAGCCCATCCAGATGCCAACTGTGACTGCCTTGGACCATTCTGCCTGCCGCATGGTAAAGATCTTTCAAGCTCTCTTTTTCAAGTCAGCCTCCCCGAGGAAGCCCTCCCAGATAGCCCCAGCCCATTTGAGCTTTCTCTTATCAGACAGCACCAGACACAAAGTTCTTCCTGCCATCTAAATGAACACGGTGGAGTGGGCACTGGATGCAGAGAAATCAAGGTGCGTGGCCCTGCTCTGCCCCACCTTGCTCAGGGGTAACACTGAGCAAGCTACTTCACCCCTCTGGGCCTTAGTTTCTCTCTTATGTATGGGAAGGAAGTAGTCCCTCCTCACAGGACAGAGGTTTTATAGGCCTGGCTCACCCACTCCAGGGCTCCCATTTTATAGGTGGGAAACTGAGGCCCAGTGAGGGGCACTGTCTCCCAAGGTTCATTTCCCAGTTAGAGATGGGGCAGGCTGCCACCCTGAGGTCAAGGGGCATCACGCTGCATGCTGTGCTTTGGGTGCATTGGCCTGATTTTCCCTGGTGAGAGTCTTCCCGCCTTGGGTACCATCTTGGAACCCCAGGGGCCCAGGAGAGAGCTGGGAGTGGCCAAGGACCTGGCAGTGGACCAGCCAGACATGAGGATGAGCTGGGCAGATTGGGAGGGCCCAGCTTTCTGGCCAGGAGCCCCTAATCTGTGAGGAGTGCAAGGCTGGTGACTGCTCACAAAGGAGTAGCAAAGCACTCCCAGACCGTGACAGGGTGGGACCAGCTAGAAATGATGGAGAGAGTGCAGCTGGTGCCGTGGGAGCAGGAAGCACCATTAGTTAGCAAACAGTCCCTGCTCTGAGCCTCCTGCGTATCCCTCACGGTCCTTGTCCCCATCACTATAGCCTCTTCCCTGAGGTCCTGGGTCCAGCACTAAGGCCATCATCCACTCAGATTGGTGGGCCCATGGCTTCCCGGGAGGTAGGCATTTAGAGTAGCATCCCCAGAAAGAGGCTGCTGGTGACTGCCAACAACGATCCGTTTGGGAGGCTCGTGGTTCAGGCGGGGCGGGGGCAGGCGGCACGGCTCTCTCACCCAGCCTGGCCCTGCACGGCTCCGCCAGTCACATCCTCCCAGAGCAGCTGGCCCCATTTCCATGGTGCCCTGGCCCAGGTTCACAAGGCAGCTTGCTTTCCTCAAGAACCAACTGTGTGCTGAGCAGCCGGAAGCTCCTCTCACACTGCTGGGCAGGTGGGGGTGGCACTTGGGGAGGTTGAGCCAGGAAAGGATTAGTAACCAGGCAGCGGGTAGCTCCAAGCCATGTGCCCAGGCGAGCGGGTAGCGTAAGTGGAAGGCGCTTGGCAGCGTGAACTACCGCTCCCCGCCAAGCAGCAAGCGAGAGGTGGTGGGGAGACTGCCCCTGCATGGAGGAGGAGAGGCGCCTGTACCCCAGATGGTCACAGTGATGTCTGAAAACCTGAAGAGGAAACAGAGGGCCTGAGAAGCACCTGTGCCCTAGGAAGCAGGTATTCGGGGTCCAGGCCCATTGAGGACCTCAGGCCCCAGGGGGTGGACGGGCACACATGCTGGCTACAAGACACCAGCCTAGTGGCTTAGGACAGGAAGCCATCTGACGGAAGCACCGATTGCCAACCCCTGTGGGGCCCTGGAGCAGCAGGGGGTGGGCTTGGGAGACAGAGTTAATCTAAAGAGCATCAGGCCTGCTCCTGCCAGAAGGTGACCTTGTGTGTGGGACAGCTGCCATCCGCACTGGGCATCTTTGGGACACAAAGGGATGGCCTGTGGGCCACTGCCGGCCAGTTTGTGGGCAACCTGCCAGCTCTTTCCTGTGGCTCGCCCTGCTGTTCCCCTAGGGGGCCCAGTCTCCCCTCTAATCCCTTCCTTCCCCTGCATCGCAGGCTCTAAGAACAGGTGAGCGACAGATGACAGGCTGGTCTGTGCTGGATGTGCTGACCAAGAGGCCTTTAGCTGGTGGTCTGTGGCTTCAGTCTTTCCCACCCTGCAGTCTCCTTAAAGAAGTTCTGTAGACAAGGGGCAAGGTGCTAAGACAAGGCGTCCCTGGCTGTCCCTCCTGACATTCAGAGCACGTCTGCCTGTCTCCTCCTGCCACTCAGACTTCTGAACTTAGGATGAGTAGGAGCCCAGATACACAGAGGAAATGAACATGGCCCGGATAAAGCGGTTGGACTGGTGGCTTTGAGGGGGGTCCTCACACCCCTGCCACCACAGCCCACCCTGCTCGTAGCTCACCGGACGCCCTGAGCCCCTGCCTCTGGCCCAGGTTGCTGAGTGTCCCCCTAGCTGCTCTGCGCTCCTGATGGACCCTCAGTGGCTCACCCTGATTCCCAGGGCACCGGAAGCCAAGTCATGACCCACTTCCAATGCGCTTCTTTTGCTGCCTGTGCTTTTGATGCTCCAGAGCCAAAAATGCCACATGGGGCTTGTTTGCCCTCCATGTTTCCTCAACCCTGGGCCTTCTTGAATCCCGAGGGAGGCAGGGTCCCCTGGAAGAGCTGTTTGAGTTACTTCGCACATCCCAAGGCGGCCGGGGTCTCCTCTTGGAACTTACAGAGAGCAGGGGTCATTTTATAACTAAAGTGTTTATCTCCGTTCAGTTCGCTAATGCATTGTTCCGCTCTGGGACCTGCGCTTGCTCACTGGAGGGAGCCTGAGGTCAGGTCTTGGCTGATGGTCTCCCTGTGGCCAAGACCTTTGGCCCTGGGCAAAGGCAGGGGAGGGAGTCACAGGCTCCTCCCCTGGAAGGAGGCGCAAGCTGCCCTTCTTTTGGAGGGCACTTCTGTGGGGCTGGGGTATCACAGTGAATGATCTGGGCGGGTCCTAGCCTCCGGGGCAGCCTGTTCAGGCTCCCAGAGGCAAAGCTGGGCTTGGTCATCTGTGGGGACTCAGGAACCTCGAGGGGCCCCACATCCCTGGGAAGTACTAGATAAAGTGGGGCAGAGGGGGAGCAGGGAAGTGAGCAAGGCCTTCCAGCCTCGGAGGCCCCTTCTGCCTCAATCTGCCACCTGCAACAGCAGTCCTGGGTGGGGGCTCCTCTACCCTGGCACCTCCCCCCGTGCCCCTAAGGCTCACTCAAGTCTCTGAATGGCCCAGATGGCCCCGTGGCAGTTGGCTTTGGTGAGGCCTGGTAGCAGGTGGGAGGAGGGAAGGGTGTCAGTGAAAACCATATAAAAAAATCCAGAAATGTGCATATAAAATCTCGCCCTTGCTGTATTGCCTAAGTCAGTAAGCAGAAAGCACCTTCTTCCTGGAGAAGGATCAAGTCCTCAAAAGGTAGGAAATGTCAAAGTGTCACTTCATTGTCATTTTAAAAAAAAACCAACGAACAAACCCCCCAAACCAAAACCACCCCTGACCAAAATACCCCAGAGTTCACGAATCGCTGTAAACAAACCCAGTTGCAAGGTCAACCCTTCGGGTGGCAGTTGTCGCTGATGACAGTCACTGCAGCATCCGTCCTCCGGTGGGGACTGGTGGGAGCGGGCACCCAGGCAGGTCAGGCCGCTGGAGTGGGGAGCTGCAGGCCTGGGGCGGCCGTCTTCAGGAAGGCCACTTGCCTGGTGGCTGGCCCCTGCTCTCCGCGGCCCAGGAGGACAAGGGCCCCTTTCCAGCCCCCTGAACCAACAGCAGAAACAGTCTCTCATTGGAGTTTTAAAATACTCTCCAAAGACAGAAAACTTCTTCTGTGTGCCCGGTGGCGGCTGGCGTGGATTCTCCCAGAGCGGTTCTGGGGCGACCACCTGTCCACCTGCCCCCTCTGTCTGGTGCTCGACTGTTGAGCGGGGGCCCCCAAGAGTGGCCCAAGGACAGGAGAGAAGAGCAGCCCGTCTATCTCTCCCCTTCACATTTGTTTTCCTGAAAGTGTTTCTTGGCTCTGGCCAGGTTACCTTCCCAGAGGCAGTTGAAGAGAAACTGCTTTTGGTCTCCGATGGGACAAATCGCATGGATCTCCCAAGCCCTATTTTCCTCCCAAGAACCATCATCGCTTTCCTTATGAGAATCCTCTTTTAAAAATATTCCTTATATTTCCCGCCCCCTCCCAGGTCTTGTTTCTTTTTCCCCCGTTCCCTTTTGATTCCATCGTTTGAGCTGCACGTGTTCTTGGTGACGTCTGATGGCTGGAGCGCTGCTTGGTTCTTCCTGCTGTCCGTGGCCTCCTGGCAGGCGGCCGACCCTGCGGAGAACGGAGCACCAGGGGCCGGTGTGGGGCGGAGGGGGCGGCCGGAGGAAGAGGCGAGCCAAGGCAGGCGAGCGTCAAACCTCCACAGACTGGATCTGGTTCATCTGGGCCCTCATCACCTGGATACTGTTCAGGATTTTTTTCTGGTGGCCTGCCAGGGTGACCCCAACCCGCAGAATGTCCCTTGGAAAGAGAAACACGCGTGTTAGGAATGTGAGGGTCTAGAATGGGCTTTGGGCCTGGCAGAGGGGGTTGGAATGGTGGTGGGCAGGTGTCGGAGCTGGAGTCAGTGACTTGATAGGTGGACAGCATTGGACTGGGAGTCAGGGCACCTGGGTCCCCTTTCTTGGCTGTGGGGAAGGAACTCGCACGACCACTTCATTTCCCCCTTCCCTGCTTACCGACCTCAATTTACACACGGCCGGGAGGTGGCAGGCAGACCCGTATCTGAACCTGGATGTGACCCTAAAGCTGCCTGCAGAGATGCTGCCTCTCCCTCCCCTTCTGAAGCGCCCGCCTTGGTGGCTGGGGTGTGTGGGGAGCAGGCGCGAAGGGTGGTGAGCGCAGGTGCCGGGCACTTACTCCATCATCATCTGAGACACGACGTCGAAGGAGGTGAAGCCGGCGCTGGCGAAGCTCTCCTTGTACTGCCCCATCTTGATGGCCTCCAGCCACTCGTCCACCGTGTTAAAGCTGGTGTAGTCCGGGATCGTGCGGTCCAGCAGTGGGAGGTTGATGCTGGGGGGGGCGGGCGACAGCGATGGTCAGGGGTTGCGCTTGTGGGGAGTGTGAGAGTAGGGATTTGCACGCGCGTATCAGCAGAGTGAGTATGGGTGTGTGTGTGTGTGTATTTCTGTGAGCATGTGCACAAGTTTGAACCTGAGTAAATGTGCGAGCATGGGGCAGTGAGTGTGTGCAGGACTCAAAGCTGGGGTGACCTGGCGGGCTTTGCTGAGGTTGCACCACAGGCGTGAGACACAATAACTTAGGAGGTGAAGGACTTTGGCCCAAGGAGTCTCTGGGCACAGCCAGTCCTGGAGCTTGAGGGTACCTCACTGGGTGCTCCTCAGAAGCCCTGCGGGTCTGTGGTTCCCAGAGAGTCACAGGCTGTAGGGTCAGTGGCTGTGCGACAGCCACTTGGGGAAGGCAGTGGTGAGCTGTGGCCTGATGGAGAGTTTCCTGGGTTCCCGGGGGAAGGGGAAGCCCCGGGACACCTGAGCTGACACGCTGGGGCTGAGCCAGTCCCAGCACGGAGACGCTGACGTGAGTGTGGGGGCACGCACGTGTGTGTGTGTGTGTGTGTGTGTGTGTATATGTGTGTGTGGTGTACACTTCTGAGTGTATATGCAGGTGCCTGCGGATGTGCGTAGGTGTGAGAGTCTGGGACTGCATGCATGCATGGGTGTGAGATTGTGCATGTGATCAAACAGGAGTGCTGTCTAGTTGCATGTTCCTCTGTGCGTGTCAGTATCTGTGCCCATGCACGTGCAAGTGACAGCAGCGGGACCAGGTTAGTGGGCGAGAGTGGCTGGGAGGAAACTCGGAGATGAATGCAGTACGGGATTCACCGACTAAGATTCTGGAGCCTTGGTCATTTTCCTTCAGTGCGTCCTCCCTGACCATTATTTCAGAGGTTTCCTCTACCACCCACATTGTCCTTCTCTGGACTCATGTCTGGGCCCCATGCTCCTGGTACCCTGGAGCTGGGACAGAAGCCCAACCAACACCCGTCCTATTGTTCCCACCCCAAGATGCAGCGGCGGGCACCTGCCTGAAGCAGGGGGCAGCCATGGTTTGAGACTCCAGGAGGGAGGGGAGTCGCCCGCTGGGGATGACTGGCACCCAGAGGAGAGGCAGCCTACCCAGAGGAAAGGGGCGCCATAGCTTTGAGGCTGTTGGGGTTTCGGATCATCTTGTCCAACGTGTTGACAATCTGGCCGAACTTGGGCCGGTGGTTGCGGTCTTTCTGCCAGCAGTCAAGCATGAGCTGGTGGAGGGCGCTTGGACAGTCCATGGGCGGTGGTAGCCTGTAGTCCTGCTCAATGGCATTGATTACCTGGGGACGGCATAGAGACGGAGCGGGGCTGGTATCTGCCCTTTCCTAGGCCCATCATATCCCCAGTGTATTGCAGGTTTAACCTATTTGGTTGCCATGAAACCACCTCTACCTGCAGGGTTCCCACTATCTGGCCTGGCAGCTGGGGCCCTGAAGATGCCCCTGTCTAGCTCCCTGCTTGAGTATTTCAGGGCCACTTACAGGTCCAGGTATGCGATAACTTCCCTGTTGGGCCCCACAGCACAGCTTTGAGCCTGGCTGGTGTCCTCTTCCCATGGCCCCCACCTGCTCCTCTGCTAGAAAAAGGAAGCCAGATACTTGTCTCTGTGTATCCTGCCACTGTGACCAGATTCATCTACGACTTAGCCATGGCTCAGCCCCTGCATTCAGGAAGCTTTTTCAAGTTCTTCCTGTCTGGATTTTTGCAAATGAAAGTTCCTTGAGTCCCTTTAAATACCTCGCTATGGAATATCAGCAATCTTTCTGCCTAACATCCCTCTCTATGGCTTCTCCACCCACCCTTCATTATCCTACCTCTGGGCCTTTGCACAGGCTGTTCTTTCCACTTAGGGGCCCTTATTCTCCAAGTTCCACCTGCGCTGTGAAGACTTTGTGGCTGATTTTGTCCCAACCTTAATGCCTACAGGGCTCAGCATATTCCTTCTCCAATTTAGCACCTGATCATGAAAACTCCTGATAATTATGTCTGGTTCCATGAATTGTTTTGTGTCCCAGTTAGGTGGTAAATACCTGAAGGACAGACATGGCCTCATTCTGAGCTGGTCACAAGGTATATACATCCTGAATATTTACTAATTTGTGAATGGGTGACCTTTCCTACTCCCTACCCTCTGGAGAGCCCAGGGTCCCGTGCAGACATCTGAATCGGTCAACAGCAACCTGCATGCAGCCACACCCTCCATCTAAGAGGCCCTGGGAGATTGGCACAAGGCTCCATCTCCCCTTTTCCCATCTGCTTGGTCAGAAAGGCTCTGCCCGCCTCCAGGAGACTTACGTCCTGGTTGGTCATGTCCCAGTAAGGCCGCTCCCCGTAGGACATCACCTCCCACATGACGATACCATAGCTCCACACATCACTGGCTGAGGTGAACTTCCGGTACTGGATGGCTTCAGGAGCTGTCCAGCGGATGGGGATCTTTCCCCCCTGGGGGACAGAATGAGAAGACCGATGGGTGGGAGGTTGAGCTGTCTGGCTTCTTAATACTCTGACCCTGTACTCTGCACTGCACCAATCTCATGAAGCATCTCGTGCTCCAGACTCACTGTGCTGCTTCAGATTACTGGGCATTTGCACATGCCATTCCCTCTGCTAGGAGTATCTTTTCCCACTTTTCCAGCTGATACCTCCTTTTTCTCCTCCTTGAATCCTTCTGCAAGCCTCTCTCTGGGATCCAAAGAGTTGCTGGTCCCTCCAACCTCACAAGCCCGCCTGGTGTCTCTCCACCGAGGAGGAGATTTCCAGCATGGCACGGTGTGCCCAGCGCTGACCTGCCCAGCTGTCCTGGCACAGCCTCTAAGGTCTTTGAGGGCTGGGCCTGAGCTTTCTTCCTTTTGGGTTAAAACCCTTCAGGTCTGACTGCTGTGAGTGCACATCCTGAGCCTGGATGTTGGAGTCTCCTAGCTCTCCAGCACAACCTGCGTCCAGGTCACCCGACCTGACCATAAGAACGTGCTGGCCCAGAAACCCTTCTGGGCCCTCCTGCTCTCAGCTTAGCTGTCACCTGCTTCATCTGCCTTGTCTGTTTCCCAAGGCTAGGTGTCCCAGCTCATGGCTCTGTCATTTCATATTGCTCTGCACTCTGTGTCCCTGACCAGCCTGAGAGCTGCAAGAGGGCAGGCGCCACAGTTTATTTCCTTCCCTGTCTCCAGGGCCCAGCACAGGTGTCAGGGAAAGCACAGTGTGTGGTGGGGGGATGGATGTTCATGCCCTCTCCTGTGGTGCTGTGGCTCCCATGTTCCCACCTGCATCTTACCAGGGCGCTGGTGTAGGTGGGGTCTGAGGTGTCATCCTCCAGAAAGCGTGAGAGCCCAAAGTCCGACACCTTGCAGACCAGGTTGCTGTTGACAAGGATGTTGCGGGCAGCCAGGTCGCGGTGCACGTAGTTCATGTCTGCCAGGTACTTCATGCCCGCTGCGATGCCCCGCAGCATGCCCACCAGCTGGATGACTGTGAACTGCCCATCGTTTTGCTTTGGGAGAAGTAGAGGAGCTGAGTCAGCGGAAGAGCAGGCAGCAGAGCTCTGGATCCCGTCACAGTGGGGAGCTAGAGGGGGCCCCTGGCACCTTCGCACTGGACTGCCTGTGGGAAGGACTCAGATGCCCTTTGACCTCAGAGAGGCCCATGAGGCCAACTTCAGGAAGGTGAGAGGACACAGGCTTTGGGTCAGACACACCTTGCTTGACTCTGGCTCTGCCTTGTCCTGACTGCAGCTTTGGACACAGAACCTAACCTCTCTGAGTCTAGTTCCTCACCTGTGTGTTAAATGGGGACGCCATCTACCTCCTAAGGCTGTTTTAAGTTAGACAGGGAAATGTATGGAAGGGATCTGGCATATGCTTCATGAGTGATTGCTCCATGACAGCCCAGGGGCACAGTTCTGATGCCTAACTCTCTGTCTAGCTGGTTGGCTAGCTGGATGGCCCATTCCTGAGGGGTCTTGGAACTTTTCTCTGGTGGCCTTGTGCTCTGAGGACATCCTCACAGCCTATTCATCTTTGGGGAACTCCAAAATCTGCTAGATGAGGTGTCAAGGTACCTGGTTCCAGTCTGGGCTCTCACCTTGACCCTCTGGCAGGCCTGGAGCAAGGGCTCCCTGTCTTTGAGCTCAGGTTCTCCTGTGCATAATGAGAAGGCTGCCTAAGAGCACAGATGGAAACAGATCTCAGGTGTGTGCCAACTATGAGTGACTGCTGTGACACTCTGGGAAAACACACTGAAGATTCTGAGATGTTCTGAGCTCAGTGGAAGACAGTGCTAGGGTTGATTAGTAATGCCTGCCACAGGGAGGGAAATGGATGGCAGTGACACCTATGCTTGCCTAGAGTTTTCCCAAGATCCTTCAGGCTCTGACAGTATGAAGTTACGTCCCTCACTTCTCCTCTTCCCCCTCTTGGCCCCGACATGCTGGGCTCTCCCTACCCGGAGGAAGGAGTCCAGGGAGCCATTCTCCATGAACTCGGTGATGATCATCACAGGCGTGCTTTTGGTGACAACCCCCTCCAGGTGGATGACGTTGGGGTGGTCAAACTGGCCCATGATGGATGCTTCGCTCAAGAAGTCCCGTCGCTGCTTCTCCGTGTAGCCCGATTTGAGCGTCTTGATGGCCACAAAGATCTCTCTCTTGCCTGGCAGCTTCAGGTGGCCACTGCAGACCTCTCCAAACTCCCCTAAGACAAACACACCAAGAGAAGCAGCATGTCACTTGCCGGGTGAAAGTGCCACCTCCCTGTTCCTGTCACCTCCACCTTTGGAGCCAGCAAGCGCTCTTTCTTTTCAGCAGTCAGTTCATCCTCTCAGACACAAAACTCCTTTGAGAAGCCCCCGCCACCTCTGGGAGCAGAGAGCAAATCCTTCATGCACGTCCTGTGCTATCTGGCTGGGTGTGGGGGGATCTGCGGAGGTGGAGAGAGGGACCTGGGAATGGTAGAAGGAGAGTCCTGGGAAGTGGTTCTAGATCTAGCTCTACCTCTGACTTGCTGGGCAAACTTCTTCATAGCACCATGCCTCAGTTTCCTTTTCTGTCCTTACTGATGACCTCTGAGGGCCCTTCTTCCTTGAGCATTCTGAGCCTTCAGGTTTTGAGGGGGAGGTCCTTTGTGGCCCTTGTCCCCCATCTTACCCTCTGCCCCTGGAGTACGCTGGGGTGGTCTCATCCATTGCTGATGCCACCTACCTGCTCCGATCACCTGCTCGATTTTGACACAGGATATGTCAATTTCCTTGGCAAACTCCCGCACTGCCTCGTTGGGGTCCTCATAGGTGAAAGGGTCGATGTAGATCTTCATGCCCGGGGTCACTGGGGGACAAGACCAGGGGTGGTCACACGGACTGATTCACAGTGTGTACAAATGGAGAAGCCCATCCCTCCAAGGAGGCACAGACACTCCCATGTGGCTCCCGTAAGAACCGGGCATCCTCCTGCAGGTCACTTGGTCTTTCTGGGCCTCATGGAACAAGACCGGCACTGAGTAAAAAGGTGAGAGGAACACAGAGACCAGCAGCGGTGGCCAGTAGATTGTCCTAACTAGTCTTGTCCAACTTTCATTGATTAGTAATGACTTTCTGGGGCAACTAAAAGACTCTTGGGATTGACACGAGTGTGAGCCGCTAAGAATGAGAGGCTCAGTAGGTTTGCTGGCTTTCAGATAGTGAATCAGGGCTGCCGAGTAAAGCAAGAGGAAGAGGGAGGGCTAGAGCCAGACTACAGGAAGATTCTTGGGGTCCTCTGAAGGCGGCCTCCTCCTTGTCTTTCCAGGCCCACTTGAAGCTTCGCTACCACTTTGGGTCTCTTCTCAGCGGCCCAGCCCCTCTGAGGCAGGCCCCACAGCCTGAAGGGGCACCTCATTCACCAGGGCCTGAGTGCCCATGGCTTTGGGACCCACCTCCTAGCCACGTCCTAAGCCTTTCTGGATCCCTGACTCCCTGGTGATCAGCATGAGGCTGGACATGTGGCCTGCTAATCTGATTCCTGCTGTGGTATAGATTTTTAAGTTTTTGATGCAGACGAAGAAGATAACCTGGACATCAAAGACCCAGTTCTGACCCCGCACTGAGTCTGCAAAATGCTCAGAAGGAAAGGAAAGATGATCCATCCTACATTCCTCTTCCCAGATCTGCTCTCTGCGGCCAGAACTTCCGGCCCTCTCCCAGGCCTTCCTCTGGCCCTCCTGGCTCCTGCCCATATTTCCCCCGGCTCTGGGAGCTGTGACACAGAGGGAGTTGCTCTAGGAGTTGCTCTGGCAGCTGGAGCCCCTGCATCACCCAGGCCTGGCTAGATGATGAGCAGGACCGTCAACCCGTTAGTTGGCTACTCTTAGCCTCTATTTCAGACATTTCAGGAATCCAGGAATTGAAGCCTGTAACACAGGGGCTGGCAAACTGGCTCACTGCCTGATTTTTAAATAAAGTTTTATTGGAACACAGCCACATTTATTCCTTTGCCTGTGGCTGCTTTTGTCTCCCAGCTGCAGAGTTGGTTAGTTACAACAGGGACCCACAAAGCCTAAAATATTTACTTGCTCTGGCCCTGTACAGAAAAATTTGCCAACCACTGCTCTAACACTTGCTATCTTTGGGTGTTTGTCCAGCCCTTGAGGTCAGGGGTTGTTCACTTGGGCCTGGGTGGGGGTGTCTGGTAACCTCCTGGAATGGGGTGCATTTATTACTGTTGCCTTTTTGGTTTCAAAAAATAATTTACATTCCTTATAAAGTCCAAACATTATGGAAATAAGTATCGTTGAAATTTTCTTAAAAATCCATCCCTAAGTATAGACCTCTGGATCTTTCTATCTTCGAATGTTGGACACATTTCCACACAGACTTATTTGTGTTTTTCTGGCTGTATGAACCAAAACTTTCAAGAGAGTCTTATAGGAGTCTGAGACCACTGCCCCCAAAAGAGGTTAAGATAAACCATCACCCAAGACTGATCGCCTGGGAGGAGGCAGTGGTGCAGCCTCTCCTCCTTTCCCCATCGCCTGGCACACTGCATGGAGCTCCGCACACAATAGACACTCGGTGTCTGGAGAGCGGAGAGAATCCAGATGACAGAGATGAAATAACAACAACAGCATCTGTCACTTGCTGAGTCTTTTGTCTGTACCCAACACGAGACTCTCTATATGCATTACCTCGTCTATTCCTCCCAACAGTTCTTGGAGGAAATGATAATCATCTCCATTTCACTCAGAAGGAAACTGCAGCTCAGAGAGGTCAAGTAGTCCAGCCAAGGCCACACAGCTGGAATCAGGGCTGTCAGACTTGAGCCCAGGCCTGCTACTCTGGATCACTGTGATCACTGCTTCCTGGATGTGGCAGGAAGAGAGTGAGAAGGCGCCTGCAGGATGCAGCCATGAGCCATGACTTCCTGCTTCCTCGGGCCACCCGGGGCCAGCTCTGGGAGGTGCTCTTTCTTGCTCACACTCAAGGGATGGCCCATGGGTGACAGTGACTGGCTTTAAGCCTCTCTCTCCACAGAACCGGCAGGTCAGCTGGGAGGGAGGACAGGAACAGGCGGGCTCAGCGAGCTAAGGGCAGCTCAAAGCCCACCGAGGCATCGTGGCTGCCAACATTGGATGCCATCCCCAGGCCCTGGCAGAGGCTTGGTCAGGAAGGGCCTCTGTCACTCCTGGGAAGATGCCTGCTCCCTGCATCCCAAGCTCTCCAGGATTTGTTCCACTGCTCCCTGCTCCTGCTTCCCTAGTCTGTCATGGTTTGGACCTGGTTGCCCCCAAAGGGTCATATCTTGGAGGCTGGGTCCTAGGTATACAGGGGTGGTGGGACTTTTAAAATGTGGAGCCTAGTGCAAGGTAACTGGTCACTGACAGTTTAGGTCTCCTAAGAAGTCATAAAAAAGCAAGACAGTCTCCCTGCCTCCGGCTTTCTGTCTCTCTGCATGACCGTTCCCTCTTGCATGTGCTCCCACCATAATTTTATCCACTACTGAGCCCTCGCCAGAGCCAAGCTGATGCCAGTGCCATGCTACCAACCTCCAAAACTGTGAGCCAAATAAACCTTCTTTATATTTTACCCAGCCTCAGACATTTTGTTATAGCAATGGACAGTGGACTAATACACCAGCTAAAAGGAGTTATTTACCCAGGGGTTCCAGGCACACTTCATCATTTTTTGCCTCTGTGTTTTTGCTCATGTTGTTCTCACCACCCAGAACACTCTCGTCTTCTTTGTGGCCAGATCAAATGCTACCTCTGCGAAGCCTGCCTGGATTTCTCCAGGGAAGACCCAAGGCCTTCTCCTCTGGTTCCCACCACTCCATAGCCCTGATGTCTGTGTGACTTTCCTGCTTTGTACCAGGACTCCCAGCTACACATCTCCACTCTCCCTGCCCTTCCTCCTGGGACACTCTGCTGCCTGTCTCCCAGGAGGACAGAGGCTGTGTCTCTGCTAAATTCCAGGGTGTGGCACTTAGTGCTCAATAAATGCTTATTGAAAATTAACAATTATTCATTTATATTCCTTCTTCCCTCTCTTCACCTGCTTGGGGTCATGAACACCGTTGACAAAAGCTCCTTGGAAAAGTGAGTGTGTGTCCACTCCCATGTTCTACACCTAATTTTGGGGTGCTAGAGGCCTTGGAAGCCTTAAGGGCCCATGAACCTCAAGTTAGAGCCCTTGCTCTAGAATGCTGGCTCTAGAGTACATATGTGAAGGTGGTATACAGCAGATGCCTAATAGATGCCTCCTGAAGTTTATACACAGAGTGGATTTACCAGATACTGGGCCCTGTTTATAGTTTTTGAGCCAATTAATCCTCCCAGTGACCCTACCATGTAGATGCTTTTATTAGGCTGAACCCGATGAAATATTTGACTGTTTCTAATCTACAAAAACAGCAGTTTCATTTGGTCCAACCTAATATTATCCCCATTTTTCAGATTAGGAAAATGTGGCATAAGAAGGTGAAGTGATGCTGCAGGGGTGGGGGCGTGGACACAGCTAGTAACAGCAGTGGTGGGGTCTGAACCCAGGTGGGTTCCCGAGTCTACACCCCATGCGTCCAGCCAGCTGCTACGTTCTTACTGTGCTCCACCAGCCTGACTTCTTGCACCAGAGTTGGTGCCTGGAGGCCAGAACTCACACAGGCCTGAGTCCAGGGGCCATGTGCTAACCCAAGCCTGGACAAAGACCTCCGCAGCCCTCAGGAGTCAGCAGTACACAAAACAATGGATGATTCAGGGCTGTCAGGGCCACTGACTATCACCCTGAACCTGGATGAGAGCTTCAGGAGCTGGGAGGAGCCATGTGAGCAGAATCCTGGGTTTGAATTCTGACTCTGCCACTGATGACAGTCACAAACAAAATCCCTCATGAGTTTGAATCCAGGATCAACTATCCACTGTGTTTGATCAGGCTGTGTGGCCTGGGGCATGTTATTTAAATGCTGCCTCACTTTTCCATCTGCAAAGTGGGTATAATAAACATCACCTTTGGCTGGAGGGGACAGCAAACATTAAATGAGAGCATCTGTTTAATGTGCCCATACAATTGTCAGGAAATAGAAAGCAACACATAATTATGTGTTGTAAAGAAGGGCTGGCTGTTATTAAGTGTTGTTACTATGAAGCACTTTGCCATCCCTTAATTCATTTAGTCCTCACAGCCCTGTGAAAGAAGCATCGTTCCTGCTACATCCCATATAAAAATACCATGGCTCAGAGAGGTCTGATCACTTCACCAAGGTCACCCAGCTGGCCAGCGGCAGAGGGGGGGATGAACAACAAGGTCAGTCTCTGAGGCTCCGCATCCAGGACCATGAAGCACCTGCTCACGGATGGAAAACACGAGCCCGTGCGGGTGACTGTCAGCCGGTCCCATGCATCCCCGGGCCTCAGCTTCCTCCTCTGGCCTGGCCACATGGGGCTGCTGGGTGGATTTGGGATCATAGGGCGGGCAGAGCTTTGAAAAGAACAAAGTCGTGCTCAGCTCTGACATTCCAGTGCTGGACGTGCGGAGCAGGGAAGTCAAGCTTAAAATGTATTGATCTAGGAACAAACCCTGGGTCCTATTTTTAAAACAAACCTCACCTGTTTCCTTGTTATTGACTCACTCACGCTCCAAATACCCGTGCTCCCAAATGGCTCCAGGTGGCAGAGCCCGAGAGCTGTCTCATTCTGGCTCTGCAGAATGGAGACAGCACAAGGTGGCTGAGAGCTCTTGCTTTGCAGCCAGACAGCTGGTTCAGACCCCGGCTCCTTCCCCGAACAGCTGTGTGGCCTCTGTGCCTAGCTTCCTCAACGTGGGAAATTATAAGGATCGAGTGAATAAATACACATTAAGCATTAAAACAATTCTTGGCACATGGAATGCACTCAATATGTACAGCCACATCCACGATCATGATCTTATGACTGCGGGGAGAGAGTGATGTAGTTTATGGCTTGTTTTTGGTGCACAAGTGATTTTTATTTCTGTGCAGCTAAATGTGTCTATCTCTCTGTGTGTGTGACCCTTCCATTGCTTTTCTGCTCAGAAAGGCCTCTTCTATCTTCCTATCTGTGAAGTAGTGACTGCTGGGAAGTTTGAGTGCTGTAATCATTTTTATACTTATGTTCCAAACTAGTTCTACGCCCGGGAACTTTTGCTTCCATGGTCTTAGCCAGAGGTTTAATATCTAGAACGCCTCGACTCTGCTGCTTTTTTCTTGCATGTCCCATGTTCAATCCCGCAGCAAATCTAGGGCCAAAAATAAGTCAGAATCCAACCACTTCCCACCACTTGCACCACTGCCACCGCGGGCAGCCACCAGCTCCGCCCTGGGTTATTCCAGCAGCCACCTCGCTGGTCTCCCTGCTTTGACCCACCCTCCGCACAGCAGCCAGAGCAGTCCTGAGGACTGTAACTCAGAGCACATTAGTCCTCTGCTCAGAACCTGCTGTGGCTCCCCATTGCACGCCCTGCCACGCTGACGAGAGTCTGCCTGTAGTAGCTCCCTTCCATCTCCCACCTCCACCTCACTCGGCTCCAGTCACACTGGCTTCTTTGCTCTTCCTGAAACCTGCCAGGTGAGCTCCAGCCTCAGGGCCTTTGCACAGTCTCTCTCCTCCGCTTGGAATGTTCCTTCCTCAGACATCTCCGAGCAACCTATTTCCCCAGCACTTTTGTATCTTTGCTCAGATAAAGCCCCCTAGGTGAGGTCAAGTTCAACTCCCCTACTTAGAAATGCAGCTTGCCCTGTCACCCACAACTCTTTGTCTACTATCTTGCTCTACTTTACAATCTCCTATAGCACATGTAACTCATACACCAGCATGCCAGGCATTTATGACACATCTCCTTACTCCCTGCCCCTCCCACTGCAGCATCAGCTCTACGGAGGCCAGGATGTGTGGTTTGTTTCCTTGTTTCCCCAGCATCTGGGGCACTGGCTAGCACTTGAAGGGGACTCACTGCAGCTGTGTGAGAAATGAAGGCTCTGATGGGGGTCCTCACCAGGGCAGCCACGGGAGGAACCCTAGGGTGCCTCACTGAGCACAGTTTGAGAATCGACACTGGACTCATTTGGAATGCCTTCTGCTGAATGAGCTGAAATAAGCACTAAGCTCTCCCCTTGGTCCCCCTCTTCCCTGCTTCCTGATTATCGGTTCTGCCACATGGAGGTCAAACGCCGAACGGGCTCTATGATCTGCTTTTCTCTCCGGTCCTTCTGGCCCATCTGCTCTTGGTATTTAGGGCTCCCCACACACCCAGCGCTTGCTTGATGCAGGAAGAGACAGTGAGGGGAAGCAGCTACCGCAGGACTCAGTGGGGAGGAAGGACAGGGCGGGTGGAGCCCCAGAGAGAAAGAGAGCGACAAAGGGAGGAAAGGACGCTGCTGCCCGTCTCTCTCCCATCCAGGCCAGAGCCTGGGTCCCCATCTCCTCAACCATTCCAAGTTCTTATTCTGTAGCTGTGTCTCTAGTGCCTACTATGTGCCGGGTACTGCTGGTGCTGGTGCTGGGTGCTGCAGGGGGCAGTGGGGAACAGGAGGCACAGCTTCAGGCCTCCACACGACCAGGAACCAGCGCCACACGCGGCCTGGTGAGGGGGGCTGTGCGCATCGGACGAGGCCTACACCTGCCCCGAGCAGGTGGCTGAGGAGCCGGGGAGGGATGAGCAAGAGCAACAAGGAAGAGGGCAGGGTGCAGCGTGCTCTGGGTGGAGGGCCGGCAGGTGAGAGCGAGCTTGGCACACCCAGGGGCCAGCCTGACAGCCCATCTGCTGCAGTGCAGCAGGAGGAGGTAAACGCAGGTCGGGGTGGGGTCCCTGGGGACCGGCAGGGAAGGGCCTGGGGCTGGGCCGGGCTGGGCCGTGTACGTACTGTGGCCACTGGTGTAGTGCTGCAGCTTGTCCGTGTACTCCGAGTCGGCACGCTCAAACCCCCGTCTTCTGGAACAAAAGCAAAGGGCTGGAGCCACCTGCGGGCACCCCCGGGAGCTGGGAGCCACAGGAGCTGGTAGGGAGAGGGTGCACAGGCCCTCACCGCCACCCCTCCGAGAGAGGGCTTTCTGCCTGTCTCCTGCCTACAGCCTCACCCTTCTGGCCCCGCCGGCCCCGCCCCACCTCTCCCATCTCCAGCGCAGGCTTGCGCTTTTTCCTGTCATCGTTCCAGCCAAGCCCCTTTCAGAGAGCAAAGTCCTCTTCCAGCGCCAGGGGCTTCTGTCCATCTGACCGCATGGTGGGTCCGGTCTGTCTGAAAGTGGGGGACTCTCTCAGCAGGAAGAGAATCTCTGCATTGTGCCCACTGGAGGTCAGGAGCTGGCTCTTCCTCCTTCGCCGGTGCTGCGCTGGCCACTTGGGGTGCTATCTCCCCACGCCTGTCCTGGCTGAGTTGCACCACCTTTCTAGTTCTTCATCCAGGGGCCTCAGTTCATGCAGGAAAGTGGGGGGACCTACACTCCCTGCCCTGCAGCCTGTGGCATCTTGCAGTCACTCTGCCCACTGTTTTGAGATGGTCCTTGGTGTTACCCATTGGGACTGCAATGGGCCACTCTTTTTCCCTGTGGACTTGTCAAGGGCTGTGGCTTACCAAAGGGAGGGATGCTAGTGGCCGCAGGAATGTGTCCCGGCCTAACTGAGTCCCCCCCAGCTCAGGTAGGCTCCTCTGCTCATAAAGGCAGCTTGGGAACGGCTGGCTGGCTGGAGAGAGCCGTCTGGGAAGGCCAGGCCGAAGCAGGCTCGGGGACACCCACCTGTTGCACACGATGGCGATGACAACCACGGCAATGAGGAAAACCAGGCCGGCGGCCGAGGAGCCGATGATGAGAGGCAGCTTCTCCTGGATGCTGGTCTGGTACTCAGCTGCAGAGAAAAGTACGGCGGGTGGTCTCAGCCTGGCGCTGGGGGGCCTGACACCACCCCACCATCCTGCTGGGTCTCCTGGAACCCCAAGCTCTGATCCTGCTTCTGACGGGGCACCTGTCGCATGTCCGGGTGGAGAACGAGCATCACATACTCACAAGTAGCCTGGGACAAGTCCACGGGCTGCTCCAACCCTCAGTTTCTCATCTATAAAATGGGCACTGCCATGCTCACACCCATGTTGTGTGGCAATGAGTAGTAATAACAGCTGATGCAGACCGAGGGGCAGTTCAGAGTTCAGGGCCTAGCGCCAGACTCCCTGTGTGTGAATCCCAACAATGCCACCTGCTGCCTGTGTAAACCTGCGCTCATTCACTTCTCTGCGCCTCAGTTCCTTTGTCTCTAAAATGGGGACAATGACTGCTCCTATCCCCTAGGATTGTGCCCAAGGCTCTTCAAACAGCAGCTGGCAAGAAGCAAACACGCAGGGAGTATGAGCCACCACTGTCACTAGTCGTTGCAACTGGCTGTCACTGGGCCAAGTATGTGACAGATCTGGTTCAATTCTCAGAACAGCGCTATAGTGTCCTTCCCACCCCTGCTCTGTTTTACAGGGCAGGAAGCTGAGCTTAGTGAGGTCACAACTTGCCTGGGTCCGGAAGGGGCTACAACTGGCATGTGAACTCGGGTCTGTGCCACCCACGACCCAGGATGAATGAGAGTGTGCGTAAGATGCGCTTAGCTTGGCCCGGCTCTTGGGTACCATTCAGCACCTTCTCCACGCCATCAGCACCGTTATCATTCTCAGTTTTGTTATTATTACCCCTCTTCTGCCTCCCTGACAAGAGGAGGAGCTCAGCAAGATCAGGGATGAGGTCAGCTCTGGGTCCTTGGGGCCCGCACACAGCCTGGTGTTTTCCAGGGCCCCAGCGCGCATGTGTGGAATTAATAAAGGAATTTCTGACAGTGCCGCCAGTCCCCAGTCAGTGAGCTCATCCAACATGAGGAAGGGCTGAGAAAGGTGGAAGCAGGTGGTCATGAAGAAGAGTGAGGGTATATGGAGAGGTGGGTGCTAGAAGAGAAGGGGGAGACAGGGAGGGCTTCTATGGAAGACAAGAATTTAGGGGTCCAGGAGCCTCTGTGATGTTCAACCAGACAGACGCCTAGGCCCATGCCCTGTGGTTGAACAGATGCTAAGAAGGGATGCTGGGGTCTGGTCTAGGTAAAGGGGCTCAGCAGCTCCACTGGCTGGTGACAGCCAGACCTATGACAGCAATAACCATAACTACTATTTAGTGAGTGTTAACTACGTGCAGAACCTAATATCAACACTGAGCTAGGTTCCTCATCATTAATTTTGATGATGACAATGATGACACAGTTGCTATCATTCCCTTTTATGGATGAGAAAACTGAGGGTCACAGAGGTAAGGTGACACAGAGGTGACATAAGCCACCCAGAGCTGAATCATCCCAGGAATCTCCATCTGTCTGGTTTCAGAGTTCACACTCTTTAATGTGTGCTACTCCTTAAAGATTGTTAAAGCAGGTACTGCGCTCAGAGACCATGTAGTTCCAGATTGGAAAACACGCATAGTACACAGACTGGGATATCTAATTCCATGCCTGGGGCAGACATTACTAATCCATCCTAGCACTTCTTCCTACTGAACTTTGGTGTGGCTTCAGAATTCTCAATCCCACTCCAAGTCATTGGAGTTGAGTGTAGATATAATATATCTACCCTCTCAGATAGAATACAGTGCTTTCATTTTATAGATGAGAAGTATCTGGAGCAGGGCGTGGAAGTGAATTGCTCAGAGTGGCTCTGCAAGTTAGGGTTGAGTTCTTGACATCTGGAAGAGGGGCGTCCCTCTGATCTGCACAATGGCTCCCTAGGAAAGGGGCCCTGCACTGGTTCTGCGTGTGTGTGGGGGGTGCCCTCCTCTGGAGCCCCGGACTTGGCTCACCTTCGGTCATGGTCTGGAAGTACATCTTGCCGCTGTAGCGCCCGTAGCCTGCCACGGTGCGTGCCCGCACCTGGAAGACATAGATGGCGCCGGCTTTGAGGCCCTGCACAGTGACCGTGTTGGTGGGGCTTTTTATGGCTGTGGCGTTGTACTCACTGAGCTCCTGCCGGGAACAGAGAAGACAGTTAGTGAGGGTGTGGCCTGGAGTGGGTCCAACCCCTGCCCATGGCCTGTACATCCGGGCAGGTCTGGCCAGTGGGTAAATATCTGCGGCTCCTCATTCGTCACACCTCCCTCGTAACTGATTTACAGCTGTGCCCTATTGCCAAGTGACTTCCACTGCTTCCGACAAAGGAAAGCACTTTTTCTCTTTCCTGTGGATGCTTGATTTGGCCACGTGGCCTGCTCTGGCCGTTGGAATGCTCTAGTGGATGTTACGCAAGCTTTCCATGGGCTTGCTGGTTTGGTCAGGTTTCCTGTGCTTCCACCATCTGTCCTAAGACAGGCGTGCCCCAAGTAAGAGCTGGTTTAAAATGAGAAACCTGTCAAGGTTTTTGACTCAACTCCTAGGCTGAAACAGGGCACCCTGGCTAACTCCCAGACACAAATCTATGAGGAAGAAACAACCCCTTGTATGTCATTGGGTTTGGGGGAAATATTTGTTTTATGGCACAATCTCAGCAATAGCTGATGAATACACATGTGTACAGACCCAAGGACTGGGCTGTAAGTCCTTGGAGACAGCAGGAGAGGCCCATATCATCACTTCCGCTCCTGCCTCCCTGCCCCATACCTTGACGGGTTACCTGGAAGAGTCCCTTTCTAGGTGCAGCATACTTGGGCGAGATGAAAACAGAGGTCCAAAAGGGGGAAATGATGCTTAAGCTCACACATATCAGTTGTTGGCTGCTTTGGGACTGCCTGGAGCCGCCTGTAATGTCCACGCCTGGGGGTGGCCAGATCCTAATGTTCCCTCCTTCAAGGGATGGAAAACACCAGTTCTGGCCTCCTGCAACTGCCAGGGGTAACCCAAGGAGTCTGGGGCAGGGCAGATTCATCTCTGCAGCTGGATGCAGATGTAGTTCAACTGGATGCAGGGGATGTACACTCAGGCATCTGCCAGCCACTCAGCAAACCTTCTCTAAGTACTTTTTTGACATTGAGCCTGGGCTAAGCTCTATGGTCCCACAGGGGGCTAAGGCACAAGCAAGCCCTGGCCCCAGAACTCAGTCTAGAAAAGCAAACAATATAAGGATTCCAATCCTTTGATGATGATGATGATGATTATTTGGTGCTGGAAATTGAACTCAGGACCTTCCATTTGCCAGGCAGGCACTTGTGCCACTGAGCTAGAGCCCCAGCCCCTCCTTTGCATATTATGAACCTGTTTTAGACACTGAGGAAAACATATAAACCCTTATCCAGAAAAATGCATGTGTCCATTCATACGTGCATACATCACAGAATGCACAGAGCTCTTGAAACCGCTCCCCCCAAAATAGTGAAAATTAGTGTGAGCAATATTTGGGCATTATCATGTAGAAGTTAAGACCACAGAGGGGAGCCCGGTTTCCTGGGTTCACATCCTAACTTTATAACTTATTAACCCTGTGACCTGCAGCAAATTTCTTAACTTCTCTGCCTCTCGTTTTCTTCATCTGTAAACTGGCAATAATTGTAATAATAGTGGCTACCTCAAAGCATGGTTTGGAGGAGAAAATCCATCAGTGGGTATGAAGCATTCCCACCGGCCGGGCAAGCACTGTGAACTGGGGGCATGGGAGCTGCCCTGGGTGAGGGCTGCGGTGTAAATCAGGGCAAGCTCCCTGGAGAGTGGCTGCACTAGATTCATCTTAAAGAACACAGGGAGTTACCCAGGGCATTCCTGGAAAGGAGCAGCAGGTGCATGGGGAGGGAGGGGAGAAGGAGCTTGGGATGCGAGGCTGTAGAAGGGCTGACCTGGAGGTGTCTACCTCTGTACCCCCATGCCAGGGGGAAGCAGGTGTGCCTCCTCTGGGGTGGAAATTGACAGGAAGTTGTTTCCTGAGCCAGGTCATCTGCCTCCTCCTCAAGGAAGCCGTCTTGATCTTCACAGCCACTCTTTGTCAGTCTCTCCTGCCATGTCCCCAGTATCCTTTTGGCTCCAGATGTCCCCAACTCCCTCCTCCCCTGAGAGGCCACCCGATGTTGCGCACACCAGTACAGGTTGCACAGTTAAATCTGGGTTTCTGATAAGCACTAAACCTTCTTAGTGTGGGTATGGTCGCATTTATCTTCTCTGAGGATGTAGGTCCCATAGGTCTGGGGACACATTGCTCATCTCCAGATCCCTAGGGCCAGCACACAGTAGGTGCTCCCTAAATATTGACATAATGAATAATAACGAAGAGCAAACTATTAAAAACCTCTAAGATCCTGGATGCAGTACCAGAGTTGACCACTAGGAACCGCTGTCCAACAGGGATCTCTGGGTGAGAAAAGAGTCCGATTGTGCCGATTGGGTAGGTGCCCACAGGAATGTTGGAGGTTTTGAGCTCCTGATTATGCGTGTGTGAGAGGGAGACAAGAGCTAACTGCTGGTGCCATCGGTGTCTCAGGAGAGCAAGGAACCAGCCTGAGCGGTTCCCTCTTGAAAGCCTGGCACAGGACAGAGCCGGAGATTAGGAGCTATTTTCTAATACCGGTTCTTCCCCTTCGTTGCGTTGCGGCTGTGGGGAAGGACAGCTCACTTCCCTGAGCCTCTGGTTTCCATTCCGGGAAATGGAGCAATAAATGGCAACCCCTCAGGGCTGCTGTGAATAGAAAATTTGATCAGGTGTGCGTGGCACACTGGGAATGCTTAGCGACATCCGTTCTTTCCGCCTCTCCTCCCTGGAGTATGTCTATCTGAACAGTGATTAAACACCAGAGGCGATGGGAAGAAATTCGGTCTGAAATCCACTAGTACTTTGAGTCCTTTCTGGAGATGTAGGGCCAATGAGGCAGCAGGTGTGTGTATCCTCAGCACCCCCAGCCTCATCTCTAAAGTGGGATAGCAGCGGTAGATGTGGCCCTGTGTGGGTAGGAGATTCAGCAGGAGGACATGGATAGAGCTTCTAGTGTGAGACCGCTTAGTGTGCAGAAGCCCTTATTATTATTATGTGTGGTACTGGGACTCGAACTCAGGACTTTGTGCTTGCCAGGAGGGCGCTGGTTTGCTGAGCCATATCCCTGGCCCAGAAGGCCTTACTAATGCTGGCTTCCAGTCACTGCTACCACCAACACTGTTATGGTCTAAGCCCTCACCAACGTTCACTAAAGAATGAATGAATGCAAAAGTGAACGAATGATCAAACAGGCCTCTCCAGGTAGATCCTGCTCCAGGTCCGGGGGCTGCAATGTGAGCAGAGCCTGGACTTTCACAGTTCACCCCCCATTTTGCCTCACCTACCTGGAGTATCCTTCCCCACTGTGGCCGCCCAGGAGACATTTCTGTTGAATAAATGCTGACATCCATTGGCCTCCAAGGGCCTGTCTGCTGCAGACAGCTTTCCAAGCCTTGCAGAGCCAAGGGGGGCATGGACCGGTGTGCTTCAGGGCGGCTGCCAAAGGAGGCCACCTCCCCCGGGAAGCTGGAGCCGATGGAAGCGGCCTGCCTGGATCTGCCCCAAGCTTAACGCCACTCATCGGTGGCATCCAGCAGACTTTGGCAAAGTGGTTGTCAGCTCAGGGATGTGGGGCCCAGGCAGGCTGGGGAACCCCAGAGGAGCCAGGGAAGGGCCAAATGCGAGCCTGTGCCGGAGGAGCTTGGGAGGAGGCAGGAGAGATGGGGCAGGGCCCTCGCTAGGAAGAGCTGGGGTGCCATGGAAGGAACCAACTACAGGCCCCAGGAGGACCTTAAATGTTGGTAGGAGCCGGCTGTGAACTTGGCAGAAATAAATCTTGCCATTTACAGCCTGGTTGTTGCCCTGAGGGCCAGGGGACCCCAAAAGGGAGAAGCAGTAGCAGAGACAACAGGGACAGAAACGGCTACTGGTTTGCTCCTACCCCTCTGTCAGTCACCCCTTTGTCTCTCGCTGGGCGTCCTCCTGGGCCCCGCCCTCTGCTTCCATGGCCCCTCTGCACACACTCCCGGCTGTCTCAAGCCCCGGTCCATGAGCCCACAGCCCCACCCCAGCAAGCGCCATCCTTACATCTGCCAATCCCCTGTCCCAACCCCAGGCACCCCCAGTCAACCTGCAAGTGACCCTGGGCCCCTGAGCTTCAGAATAGTGCCAGTGCCTGTCACTTCTTACCACCTCTGCTGCCAGCCCCTGTCGCCCAAGTCACCATCATTCCTCACTTGGTGTTCCATGAGAGCCCTGTGCGGGTCCCCTCTGCAGTCTGTTCTCCGCACTGTAAGCTACAGGGATCTCTGCTGCAATTTTAACTCAGATCCCATCATTCCAGAACATTCCCATCATCCTTTAAATTGAAACCAGACTCCCAAGGCCTGGACACAAACTGGCCTTGCCTCCCTCTACAACTTGCTCTCCTGCTGTTCCCCCTCTTGCTCATATTACACCTGCCACACTGGCCTTCTCTGTTCTCCTAATGCAGCTGCATATTGCTGCCCCAGGGCCTTTGAGCATGCTGAGCCTGCTGCCTGGCATGACTGTTCTCATCCTGCGTCTGTCTGGGAGCTCAGTGACTCACATAAATAATCTTTCAAAGCATGGCTCACATGTCACGGATGCGTGTCCCCTCCTCCATCCCACAACTGTGTCCTCCTTGCTGGCTTCTGTAGCTAGGGTCAGACCTGTCTCATGGCCCTTAGTGGCTCATCTGTCTTTTCCCTGGATGGTGAAGTCCTTGAACCTCTGGGCCCTCTTGTTACCCTCAATATTCCTGGCACCCAGCGTCAGGGCTGGCCCACAGTTCACACAGCAAAAGCTGGATGGCCCAGTGTGCAGATACCCAGTGCCCTTCTCGGTGCCCATGCCCTGGTGGGAGATGGTGGCAGGAGCAGGGCCTTGTGTCATCACAGCCGGCCTTGGGCTACCATGGCCCCAGCCCTGCCCCTTCCACGCCATTTGTGCCGGACGCTCTCCACGGAGGGCGGCGGTTCCTGTCTCTTGCTTAGCATCACCCGTGGGAGAGACTGGGAGGGAGGAGCACCAGGCAAAGAGCAAGCGCTGGTCCAAATCCTTGCTGGGCTTCTCAGCCCCTGAGTGCTCTTGGGCAGGGAACACGCTTCTCTGTGCCTCAGTTTCCTCTCCCACCCAGCGGGCTGGTAGCACGGTTGTGGGGGTAGATGAGGTGACCGGGGCGACGTGCTCAGCTCACGCCACAGGCTTGAGGGGTGTGAGCGGGTGGTCACCTCAGCTGCAGCACAGCGCCCCCTGGTCCTGCCACCGGGGCTGGGGCCCGGGGCCGTGCAGGCAGCGTAGAAAGTAGGGCAGAGCCACTTGCAGTTCACACCTCCACCAGCCGCCCCGGGCCAGCCTGCTGTAGTAGGAAATGGGTCGCAGGCAGGACCCGCGCTGGGATTCCTCATTTCCGCTCCTGTCTTTGGGGACAAACACTTTCAGTTTCATTTAATCGCAAAGCTTCTTAATTAGTTTTTTTTTCTTTCTTTCTTTTTTTTTTTAAATTCTGAGTCGCTAAGCCATCCTGCTGGAGGGAGCAGAAACCCTGGATAATGTAGGGCCTGGAGCTGGCCAGCTGCCCAGGGTGCCTGCTCCTTGAGCTTGGGTGCCTGGCGAGGGTTTGGGATACCCTCCCCACATCATTCACTGCCTCAGCCCTTGGTGGCCGCTCCCCTGAGGCACCAAACTCCTCCTGAGCACCTGGTGCGAGCTAGGTGTTGGGACACAGCAGAGACAGGTGTTAGCAAGGTGGGCAGCCAGGAGGAGGTGACAGCTGGGCTGAAGTGGAGGTAGCAATGCCTCATTCCTCAGTCATCTTTCTAACTTCCCAGCCCCACATTTTCTTGGCTTTCGATGGTGTGGCCCTTGCCTCCTGTAGGAGGCTGAGCAGAAGGACAAAGAAGGGAAATGACTGGTCTCTGCCAAGGGCCAGGGGCTCTGCCAGGTAACGAGCCTGCCCTCTCTTGTTCACACGCACAGAACTCCATGAGAGAGGTGGCACTGTCTGCATTGGACCCACATGGCATTGAGGCTCAGAGAGAGAACGACAGCTGTCCAAGGTCACACAGCTGGTTAAGGAGGGAACTGGGATTTGAACCCATGGTTCTTGCTCCTAGTCCAATGTACTCTGCCAGTGGCTTCCAACCTTGGGTCCACAAGGGGGACTAAGGGTGTGATCTAAAAGTTCCAAGAATTACCACACCACTCCTGTTCAACATTAGCCAAAGCAATTGGGCAAGAGAAAAAAGTAAAAGGGACATGCACAGGAAAGGATGAAGTGAAAGCATCATTATTTGCAGATGACAGGATCCTTTACTGACAAGAGCCAAAAACAAAAATAAAAAACTGCACCAAAAGCCTCCTAGGATTAATCACCAAATTCAGCAATGTAGCAGGATATAAAATCAACACAGACAAATCAATAGCATTCCTATTCACTAATAATGAATTCACTGAAAAAGAAACTAGAAAAACAATAGCATTCATACTAGCATCAGAAAATTACTTAGGAATTAATCTAACCAAGGAGGTGAAAGACCTCTACAGGGAAAATTATATTACTCTGAAAAAGGAAATCAGGAGGATGCCAGAAAATGGAGAGATATTTCTTGTTCCTGGATAGGCAGAACCAGTATAATGAAAATGGCTCTACTTCCCAAACTGATACACAGATTTAATGCAATTGCAATCAAAATACAATGGCATGTCTCACAGGTATAGAGAAAACAATACTAAAATCCATATAAAACAAGAAAAAATTGAATAGCAAAAGCAATTCTGGGTAACAAAAGCAAAGAAGGTGGCATTGCAATTCCAGACTATACTGTAAAGGTGTGGTGATTAAAACAGTATGGTACTGGCACAAAAACAGGCAGGTGGGTCAGTGGGACGGAACAGAAGGAACAGAAACAACAACCCGGGCACAGAGAGCTATTTGATCTTTGACAATGGGGCCAAAAACATACACTGGAGGAAAGAGGATCTTTTTAATAAATGGTGCTGAGAAAGTTGGATGTCCTTATGCAGAACATTGAGTCTAGGCCCATAAATTTCATCATGTACTAAACTAAAATCAAAATGGATCAAAGATCTCAATGTTAAAATAGAAATAATCCGCTGGGAGATAAAATAAGTAAAACTCTTAAACAGAAAGGCGTAGGCAAGGGCTTTCTGAACAGAATCCCAGTGGCAAAAGAAATAATACTGAGATCCATAAATGAGATCATATCAAATTAAAAAGCTACTGCACAGCAAAGGAAACAACCAACAGAGTGAAGGGACAGCCTTTTAGCCAGCTATTTCTCAGAGGGCTGATATCTAGAATATGTAAAGGTCTCAAAATAATTAGACACCCCAAAATAAAAGATCCAATCAAAAAATGGGCAACTGGAATCAATAGACACTTCTCAGAAGAAGTACAAATGACCAATAAATGCCTGAAAAAAAATCGCCTTTAGAGAAATGCAAATTAAAACTACTTTGAGATACCATTTTGCCCCAGAAAGAATTGCTATCATCTAAAAAAAAAAAAAATCTAATAATAGAAAATAGTAGCGAGGATGTAGGGGAAAGTAACTCTATTATATTGTTGGTGAGAATATAAACTAGTTCAGCCACTATGGAAATCAATGTGGAGATTCTTCAAGAAACTAGAAAAAAATTCCATTTGCCCCAGCTCTCTCCCTTCTGGGTATGCTCCTCAAAGAGTTAAAATCATATTACAGGAATACATGCACATCCATGTTTATAGCAGCACAATTTATAATAGCTAGATCTTGGACATGCATATATGTCCATCAACAGATGAATGGATAAGGAAAATGTGGTATTTATACACAGTGGAGCATTGCACTGCCATGAAGAGATAAACTGGAGGTATTCATAGGTAAATGAGTGCCACCTGAGAACATAATGTTAAGTGAAATAAGCCAGATGCACAAGGTTAAGTATTGCATGGTTTCTCTTATATGAGAAACTCAAAGTATATTTGCAAATGAGGAGGAAAATGTTAGATACTGGAAAGAGGGGAGAGGTTCAGATGGTTCCCCAATTTATTCTGTTGTTTCAAAATATTTTAATATATATGCTAATTTGTTTCAGTTATACTACTAGTTTCTCTTGATCATTGAAAAGAAAGCTTTGTGCTAATACCTGCTTGTGTCTTCTTTGTAAGGGAGAATGTTTTTGTTGATGTCTTGTATTCTGATGAACTACTTTGAAGATAAGATATAGTGTATTAAATTTAAAAAGCTATAGAGTAAGTGTATTAACAATTGTTATTCTCTTATTATTTTGTTGTGAAATTTTATTTTATTGTTTCATTAAAAAAAAAGCTCCAAGGGAAATTTCCTCTCCTGCTGGGGCTTGTGGATGCAGGGAACGTGGGCGTGTGGATTCAGAATGGCTGGGGGAAGCTATGGTCCTCACTGCATAGGAGGGGCCAAGACGTGCAGGTCTGCACAGAGGAGGGAACTGGTGAGGGATGAGTCACCACACTATGGAGCACTGCTGTTGTGTGGACACCAACTGCCCCAGAGTCTCCTATGTGGAAAACTGGATCCTCAACACAGCTGTGCTCAGAGGTGAGTGAGGACCACGAGGATGCTGACCTCATCTGTGGCCTCATTCAGGAGGAGCTCAGAGCTGAATGATTGTTAGTAGGTGGGGCCTGGTTGGAGGAAAGGGTCATGGGGGCATGGCTTTGAAGGGCTTATCTTGTCTTCAGCATCTCTCTCCCCTCCCCTCTCCTCTTTCTGCTCCTCCTCCTCTAACTGTGGACTGACCCTGAAACCATGAGCTTTTCCTTTTTTAAGCTGTTTTCTCAGGTAGTTTGTCACAGCCATGAAAAGCTAACACACATAACTTTTTGGAAAAACCATTTTTCACAACCACAAGCCCACTGAAAGGAATCCTGGTGGAGAAAGGGCTTCGAGGGCTGCAGGTCAACTGTTGGCAGCTGGATCCCCATTACAGGAAAGTGAGGCTCAGAGAGGTAAAGGTACCTGCCAGAGGCTTCACAGCTGGGGAGGAAGGGAGCTGGATAGAGAGCCAGGCAGCCTGACTCCGAGCCCGGTGCTCTTTCTGCTGCACCACTGTGCCTTATTTGGCCAGTGGCAGGCCTGGCTGTGGGGAGGGATCTTGCGGGGACAGCATGGCACAGCTACCTTCTCATAGTACTGCAGCTCATAGTCCAGGATCACGCCGTTGGGCTGGTCTGGCTGGGACCACGACAGGGTGATGCTATCCACAGTGCGGCTCACCTGATGCATGATGGATATGGCTGATGGCGCTGGAAGAGAGGCCAGAGGTCAGAGGTCAGGAGTCAGGGCAGGCATATGGAGGTGCAGGTTCTAGTCCAATCTCAGAGGCACCCAAACAGACAGGGAGCTCTGAGACCAGAAAGGGGAAGGCATCTGGCAAGGCCACAAAGCAGCTGGGTGAGCAGACAGGCAGAGGGGCTCAGGCAGGGCCACGGGGCTGCTGCTGTGCTCTCCTGGGGCACCTGTGGGGTATAGACACTGATGACCTTGGCCATCTTTGAGGAGCTCAAATGAGATGTCCTGGATCCCTTGTCTGGGCCTGGCCTCCAGTGGGCTGGATTAGATGCCCTCCGTTCTCTCTTGTATAAGGACCATGTGCTAACGGATTGTGCCACTGGAGCTGCCTTCATTCTCTCTTGGAGAGTCCAGCCTCCTGGACCCAGGGACAGTGAGGCCCTGGACATGGTGTGGGGGCTCTGGGAGAGGGAAGTGGAAGGATCCACAGAGATCAGCGGAGGTGTGCGACCCATTTATTCCCTGAACAACTTCGCATGGTGCCAGGGAATACAGCAGTGAGTAAAACTGACCCCCAAATAAGTACGTATTAATCTTCACACTTTAACCCCTAAGAAAATACTCCAAAGAACTGCACAGAGGTACTCAAATCCTTGCTTATGGTGGCATTGTTTACAGTCACCGAAGCGTGGAGACAACCCAAATGTCCAGTATGTGAACAAATAAACAAACTGTGTGTGGACACACAGTGGAATCGTAGAAGGTCATGAAATGGAATAATGCCAGGTGGGGTAGCATCTGTAACCCTATACCCTGGGAGGCTGAAGCAGGGAGATTGCTAGTGTGAGTCAAGCCTGGGTAATTTAACAACTTAGTGAAACTTGTCTCAAAATAGAAAAATAAAAAAAAGTCTGGGGAAGAAGCTCCATGTGAAGATTCTGGGTTTAATCTCTGGGACTGAGGGAAAAAAGAAAAGGAATGAAACTCAGGGGCTCAGCAGGATTCTGAGTAGAAACTGAGTAGAAACTGAGTTCACAGTTACAACCGTAGAAACTGAGGGGATTCGTGCTACCATGCAGATGGACCTCAAACATAAGCCGAGTGATACACACCAAAGGTGGAATATAGTGTGGTTTTCCTTACACAGAATACTCAGAGGAGGTAAATCTGTAGGGCAGAAGGCAGATTAGCAGTTGCTGGGGGTGAGGGGAGGGAAGAATGGGGAGTAGTGGGCATGGGACTTTTTGAGGGGAGGTGATAAATAGGTTTTGAAACTACATAGGAGTAGCAATTGCAGAATGCTAGGAATATACCAAATGTCCCTGAATTGTACATGATGAAATGGCTAATTGCATGTTATGTGAATCTTACCTCAATAAAATCCCTCTATCCCTCCACCCATCACCCATCCATCTACCCACCCATCCATCCATCCATCCATCCACCCACCCATCCAGCCATCCATCTATCCATCCATCCACCCATCCATCCATCTACCCATCCATCCATCCATCCATTCACCCACCCATCCATCCATCTACCTATCCATCCACCCATCCATCCACCCATCCACCCATTCATCCATCCACCCACCCACTCATCCATCCATCTACCCACCCATCCATCCATCCATCCATCCATCCACCCATTCATCCATCTACCCACCCACCCATCCATCCATCTACCCACCCATCCATCCATCCATCCACTTGCCTCTAACTGATGCAACCTGTGTTCTAGGAGGGCAGTAAGATGAGGGGGGGCTGAAACTGATGACTGTGTTTAGTGCTAGGAGGACTCTTGTAAATAACCCATTCCCCTCATTTTACAACTGTAGAAACTGAGTTCACTGGGGTTGGGGACCTGCTGAGCCCCCGAGTTCACAGTGTGTGGCCTTTTCGTGATTCCTTCTCATACCACACCTGGCCTGCTGTTTTCCTGCATCCTTCTCAAATGGAACAAACCTGTAAAAGCACCCACTATGTGTTGGCCATGGCCCTGGGCCCATTAACATGTGCTTTCTCAGCTGGCTGTCACTGAGGGGAAGCTCTAGCCCCACAGACAGGCAAAGACAAAGGCAAAGGGTTTCTGGAGGTGACACAGCCAGGGGGGCCAGGATCTAAGCCTGGGTCTGTGCTCTTCAGAGCAGTGCTGGTCCCAGAGGGGGACCATGCAGGGCCAGGCTCCAATGTGGCCCTTTCTAGGGTGTGATCATGCCAGCCCCCTCACTTTCATGGTCTCAGGAGGGGCCAAGGACCCACAGGGTGAAGGTAACACCTCCTGAGTTCTCTCCTGGTTCCTCTGACAAGCTGAGGTTCTGTCTTGGCCAACCCAGGGACACCAGAATGCTGAGGCTGACCGTTTCCCTCCCACCCCAGTCTGTTTTACAGGGAGTTTAGCACAGCCTAGACTTGGACCTGTGGGAACTCAGGGGGACTTGCACACTGGCTGGTGGGCTTGAGGCTTGGAGCTGACTTATCGATATCCAGCTCTGTTCCTGCCCCCTAGGTGTCCTTTCCATCCTGCTGCTCACAGGCTGTTACCTCAGGTGAGCTGTCCCCTCCATGGTCTGCACCATGGGCTGGGCTGGCAGAGCCCTGAGGCCTGCACTTGCGCACTCCGTGCCTGCTCTCACGCAACCCTTGATCTGGAGCCGATCCTCCCCCATGAGCCTCTGTTCCTTCTGCACCCAAGGGTGCCTGCTTACCCTCAGCGTGGCTCCTGGCTCGCTGTCATCCCTGGCATGTGGTCAGCGCTGTTGCGACAGTCGCTTGCAACTGTGCAGGTGATTTGTGACCCAGTCCCCAGCCCCAGTGCCATCCCACCCCCTGGAGCCACCTTGGTGAGGAGCTGAGCCTTCGGTGTTCTCCTGGGATGCCTGAGGCCGCCTTCTCTGTGCTGGAAGCAACACAAACTGGCCCTTCGGGAGCTTCACAGACCTGGCTGATGTGGGGTCCTGACTGGTCTAGGAGGCGTCTCCCACCCCCTCCAGCTTCTCTGCTCCTCTCAGCTGATGCACAAGGCCTCGGCCACTCAGGGATGTGTGTGGGGTTGGGGACATGGGATGGGTGCTCCGAGAAGCAGGGAGGATGCTTAAACTCAGCTGTGGGTGACCGGAGGCTAACACCCGGCCCTGCCTTGCAGGGGGAGGGTGTCAGGCAGGCTAGGCAAGGAGGTCTGCAAGTCTCCTTGATGTGCTGGGTCCCAAGCTTGGAGGTCCAGCCTGTGAGGTGGGCAAGGATGAGCGGGCAGCTGCCTGCCTGTCACGCCAGTGGAGCTACGGGCACACATATGCTGGCAAGGGCGGGTGCGAGGCAGTGTGCTGGGCCAGTACCCACCACACTTGCTTATTTGATGCTTCTCACTCTGACCTGCAGGACTTAGGCTGGGCACTCCTGGTCCCATGCCTAGAGAGGCCATCCAGCCTGGTGGTGGGGAGACTGGGGGTGCAGCCCTTGAGCACAGCTCTCCTCCCCTACTGCCTAACATGGGAACCGGGGCGATGCTTTCACCTGGCTGAGCCGCAGTTTCCCCGTGTCAAATGGAGCCCTCACCTGGCAAGGATGCTGAGGACGAGAGGGGACATGATGTGAAGCAGGGGCGTGGTACTTTGTCCATGCAGTTGCTATGGTGGCGCATGACGTGGGGTGCTGGGGCTGCAGAGAGGAGCCCCATAGGCCCTGGCTCCCAGGGCTCCCTGGTCTGATGGGAGAGAGGGTAACTTCCTTGACTTGGTGAGTGCCCATTCCAGGGTGGGCACTGTGGTGGGCGCTGGGGAGACTGTGAGACTTGGAAGCCACGGAGAATCCTGGGCTGATGGGTGCAGGGCTGGGCTGCTCTGTTCCCAGTCCTCCCTGTGATTTCACCCCCAGCAGCAAATCAAAGTGGCAGACTGTTCTGTGGCTTAATGCCCTTGAGCAGGAAGCAGGATAACCAGGGGAATTTGCTAAAACTTATGCAGTTGCCCCGGCCTCTGCCCCCAGATGCTGACGGGAGATCTGGGGCGCAGCTGGAAAGCCTGCGTTTCTGACAAGCTCACTGGGGCTGCAGATGCTCCTGGGCTGTGCACCATACTCTGAGGAGTAGAGGAATCAGGGTTGGAAAAGGAAGGTGACTGTCCCAGGTCACAAAGCAGTAGTAACGTGTCTGGGGCTGGACTCTTCCCACTGGGCCTGCAGATCTGAGCATGCAGGCAGCAGAAGCAGCTGTCCCTGAGACAGGTGGTGATGGGGCTGCTGAGGCAGGAGGGTGCCCAGCCTAGGAGCGTGGCCTGGTCCAGCAGGTCCTTGGCAGCCATAGAAGATTGTGGTAGGGGTGACTACTTGCCCCTCCACTGAAAAGCTCATCTGACAACCCCTGACTGCCCCATGATACCAGTGAGGCAAAGGCTCCTGCTGCCAAGACCAACCAAATGCCTCAAGTCAGTTAACTCCTTTACCACTTGTACCAATCCAGCATTGTTATTACACCCATTTTACAGATGAGGAAACAGAGGCAGAGGCAAGAAGTAACTTGTTCACACAGTTAGCAAGCATCAGAGCTGGGATTTGTATCAAGGTACCCACAGGTCCAACCTGCCTTTCCTTTCCATTGGCAGTGGTGGATGGTGGCTGACCAGGGAGGCCTGGAAACTAAGGCCTGCAGAGGGCCTCTGAGGACAGCCTGGCGGCTCTATCCCGCTGAGTCACCACCGCCCACCCAGCCCTGAGAGCTCAGCTTCAGCAGAGCAGGTCCCACCCACATGGGGGTCCAGGGCTGGGGCCCAGCCGGAGGCTTGGGTTTCAGGCAGCTACCCTGGAGCTCTGATCCTTTAAGCTCTGTGACCCGGGCGTGGCGAGGAGGCGGCACCACAGGGAAGATGACCAAGGCAGGCCAGTGGGGCCAGGCAGGGCTGGCCTTTCTCCTGGAATCCGGGGATTAGCAGGAGCAGCTGGATGCTCTGTGGCCCCTCCTGCTGCCCGCCGCCCACCCCGGGTCAGGTTTCCCTGGAAGTTGGTCATCAGGGAGTTCTGGTATTTTCAATTACCAGCTGGGCACGCCTGCAGGGGGATGGGTCAGCGGTGTCCCGTGACCCCTGCAAGGAGATGGAGCCCCAAGGAGCAGGCGGAAAAGAGGTCTGTGGCCGAGCAAGGCAGGGGAGGTGGCCAGGAGGATGTGCGTGGCCACAGCAGGTGGTCAGGGTCCCTCTGTCCCCAGCCAACCCCAGGCACTGTGCAATCCCACCCTTGGTGAGGCCTTGGACAAGCAGCCTTTTTCCTCCCCAGGGTCTGAATGGGCCAATGACGTGGTCTCCAAGGGCCTTTGGGGCTGGGGCTCAGGACAGGACGGGAGCCAGGAGGCCTGTGGTCCCAGGTACTGCAGGAGGTGGGGGCTCAGGACTCACTCAATGCCCCTTGCATACCCCTGAGTGCCAAGGAAGGAAGGAGACTTCTGTGCTTTCACCGGTCAGCAGACCCCAAGGAGCTAAAAGGGCACCATCTGAGACCCACCCCAACCCGGACTCCAGGCCGCACGCTTCTCTGACATCTCTGCCCCTGTGGATGGTCCCCAGTGGCTTCCCACTGTCCCTGACTAAAGCACAGATGCCCTGCCAGGCCCACCTGCCCGTGTCAGCCCTTGTGCCACTCACCCCTCCCTCCAAAGCACGTCCACACTGGCCCTCCTCTCTGTCCCTGAACACCCTCGCACCTAGGTTGTTCTTGCCTCGGGGCCTTGGCCCCATGGGGTTTCTGTCTGGAAGACTCTTCCTCTATATGATGGCTAATATTGATTGTCAACTTAATTGGCTTGAGAAGTTCCTAGAAAATTAGTAAAGCAACTCCTGGGTGTGCCTGGGGGTTTGCAGAGATGAGCGGACCATAGGGCTCTAGCCTCACCTGTGAGTGGATCCACAGAGATCATCACTTCACGGCTTTCTTGTGAGGTGATGGAGACTCAGGAGAGGGTGGGTCATGGGGACACGGCCTTGGAGACTGCCTGCTCCCAGCCTCATCCTGGTCAGCTCTTTCGCCTCCCTGCTTCCTGCCTGCCTTGAAGTGAAGAGCTCTGCCCCACCACACCCACCTGCATGACCTTCCTGCATTGGAACCAGCTGACCATGGACTGGAACCTTTGGAACCAAGAGTCAAAGTAAACCTTTCTTCCTTTAAGTTGATTTTGTCAGGTGATTTTGCCACAGCAGTAGTAAACTCACTAATACACCTGACATCTTCCACATCCGCCTCTTCATTTAGGTCTTGGTTCACATGGCATTTCCTCCGAGACGCCCTCCCTGACTGCCCCTGCCCCAGTCCCTCCCTGCCTCACATCTTTTCTATTTTCTCTAAGCACCAACACTACCAGAAGAACGAGACCCTGTCTCTCATTTCGCCTCCGCAGCCTGGAACAGCGTGTGGGTCAGGGTGGTGCTTGATCAATATTTACTGGAGGAAAGAAGGGAGGGAGACAGAGAGAGCAGGTGGACTTTCATCTTTTCTAGTGCATTTAGGAACCTTACTGAGTCTTCTGTCCTTGTGGATGTGATCCTGAAGCTCTGGCCTCAGGCGTTAGTTCCCGCAGCCAGGGCAAGGCAGCACGGCTTGTGAGAGAGCTGGAACAGCCACGTGACAATGTGTATACCAATAGATATAAACTGAGGTATTGTGTGAGACTTCCAGGAAGTCTCCTTAAAAGGGAAGGAAATCTCCTTCTCACTCTCCTTCCATCCTGCCCCTTGAGACATGGGCGTGACGACTGGAATTAGCGCAGCCAAGACAAGAAGGACAAGAAGCTGGCTATGGGAGGATCTGGGCCCTTGATGGTTCCAGGAGTTGTCATAACTCTATCTTCCAACATTCTCTACATAGAAGAGAAAGAAAACGTCCTGTTGATGCTACATTAGACTGGTTGTATTAATTGCCCTTCTGTATCCCTTCACCATGTAACTTGTGGAGTCCCCTGTCTATGACACTGGGCTCGGGCCTGTGGCTTGCTTTGGCCAATGGGACATAGCAAACATGACACAAGCAGAGACTTCAAAAAGCCCTTGCTGGGTCCTGCCCGCTGTCTGGGTGCCCTATAATTGTCACTCCCTGCTGGAGGCTGAGCAATGTAGAGCAGCGTCCCTACCCACTTGTCCAACTCAGGGCCCCCGTGGATCAGCTGACAGCAGTCAGCCCCCAAATGTGCAACTGAGGCCTGACAAAACCCAAAGAGCTGCCGCGTGACCCAGAACAGGTGGACCACAAACATACAAACGCGTCCCACCAAGTCCAGGGTCATCACGCAGCCATCCCTGAGACTCACAGCTGGATGACAGCTTCTGGTTTTATGCCATCAGATTTGCAGCTAAGCAGCATTACTGTGGCAGCAGCCAGCTCTTATTTCCCTTCCTGCAACTCCTAGCAAAGCCTCATCTTCAGCGCTACCTCAGGGCAGCCACACCTCCCGGGCTCACGGGAGGATCAGAGTGCAAGAGGCACACAGGGGGCTCAGCCCAGGGAGGGAAGCGCCTCCCTTCTCTTTCTCTCCCTCTCAGTCCTCTCTCCCCAGGACTGGGCGCGCCGGGGGCTCTCTAGGACTGTTTCTCTCTGATCCTGTGGCCTCCCAGGGAGAGGAGTAGGTGAGTCCATGTTTAGGCCAGTTTGAGAGACTGAGCCGTTGCGCGTCTGCCCCGCAGCGGGGTGCGAGGATCAGAGCACAGCACGGGTGCGGGAAGGGCTTTGAGAGTTGAAAGACTTCCACGAGGAAGCCACGTGGAGTGGAGTCACGGACAGAGACCTGGCCGGGGGCTGGGGACCTGTCCTACTAAGGATGGACCATGTGATCCAGGGCAGCCTCTTAGGAACCTCTCTGGGCTTCAGCTTCCTTCTTGGCCTCTAAGGCCCCTGCCATGTTGGAGTATTTCTGGATGATGTGGGTTGCCTCCTATGGGAGGCAAAATAAGACCTCCAAAGACATGCATGTCCTAACCCTGGGGATCTGTGGAGATTTTCCTGGATTATTCAGGCAGACCCAACATAATCATTCAAGTATTTTTTTGTTTGTTTTTTCCGGTACCGGGAATCGAACTCATGACCTCACGCTTGCCAGGCAGGCGCTGTGCCGCTGAACTAAATCCCCAGCTCAATCATTCAAGTTTTTAAAAGCAAGAACTTTGCCCAGTGGGGACAGAGAGCCGGCAAGTATGGAAAGAGCCGCACACCTTGTGGCTGCTTTAGCGATGGCAGGGGGTTCTGTAAGGACCTGAGGGGCCTCAAGGAGCTTGGATGGCTCCCCGCTGATACTCTGCCAGGAAGCAGGGCCCTCGAGGCCTCCTAGAACTGCATGCAGTGAAATTCTGCTGATGACCTCCATAAGCCAGAAAGCAGACGATCCCTTAGAAAGGGACATGTATATCTCACAGAGCTGACTTTGGCCTGCTGGGCCCCACATCAGCCTCCAGAACCTATGGGGCTGTGGGATCTTTCGTGGTGCAGCTCTAAATTGCCAGATCAGCTGTGTTTTGTTGTGGCAGCCGTAGGAAACTAAGCCCAGCTGTTGCGCATTGCCCCATGTGCTGGGTGTGCTGTCCACATTACTGTTAATACAACCACCGGCAAAGCCTAGGTGGCAGGTAAGTGCCCGCTGTGTGGGCAAGAGACCTGAGGCTCTCAGAGGTCAGGACTCCCGGACAGGCTGGGCACAACTAAGGTGGTTATGAGGGCTGGGTGTGTCCTGCTGGCGGTGCTGTCTTTTTTCCCATGTGACACCCAGGACCGCAGGATGGGTGTGTGTCCTGACTGGTCCCTCCATGCTCATGCCAGGTGGCCTCAGAGGCTGCAGATGCCTGACCAGGCTGAGGTGTGGATGCTGTACGGGCAGCTTGCCCCATTTTTGCAGAAGGTGGGCTCTGGCCAGCTCTGGGCCCTGAGTACACAGTGGTGTAATTATCCAGGCTCTGCGACTTCCTGTCAGGGTGACCTTCGCTAAGTCATTGGCCTCTTGGTACCTTGATTTGCTTTTATCTACAGAGCGAGAGAACCATAGGATGTACCTGCTCGAAGTGTGAGGCTTCATCTAGGCCCCAGGCCAGCACTGGGCATGTAGCAAACAGCTGGCAAACATAAGCTGTTTCTGTGACTACAGAATGAATGTGGGCAATCGCTGCATTTTGAGTGCCCACCTGTGCCAGGAGCCTGCAAGGCACGGGGTGGGTGCATTTGCTGAAATCCTCATTGCAGCCCTGTATGGAGGAGGTGACGTGGCCCGTGGGGAAGAGGTGACCAGATGCAAGCTAAATGCTGCCCCTCGGCTGCGTCCCGGGGGCAGCCAGACCCGGTTCAGCCAGGTTTGTGCTCCTGATTCCAAAGCCTGGGTCCTTCCCACCTCCTGCTCCAGAACCTGGCAGAGATGGGGACATGTGGCGATTGCCTGGGTGACACTGGAAGGCAGCATGACCGGCGTGGCAGAGTCTGTGCACACCAGGAGCCGGCTCACTCCTGGCACAGTAGACCTGGCTGCTGAGCTTGACCTCCCACCCGCTTCCTTGATCCTCAGGCACAGCCTGGCATCCTTCCTCTGGCTGTGAGCACCACCTGTGACCCGGGGTGGAAGGTGCTCTGGAAGGGCGCAGTGTGGCTCGGAGCTGCGTGGTGGCTTTATGACATCAGAAGACAGCTCTGGCCTGGCGAATGACAAGGGATCATGAGCAACGCCAGCCACGTGCCCAAAAGACATGCTTTGTCCTTTTAAGGCAATGAGCTAGATATTTATATGTGAGATTTTAGGGTCTGTCTAAAACTGGCCACTGACTCCACGGTCTGGAAACCGAGTCCCCAGCCCTGTTTTCCAGCCTCACTCTGCATCTCCACACCCCAACTCGCTCCGTGCTTTCTCCAGCCCATCTGCAAATGTTCACTGACCGCTCATGGCGAGATGTCCCACTGGGAAAGCCATGGTGAAGAAAAGCAGACCCATCGCATACTGCTGAGTGGTGAAGGTGGAGGAGACAGACAGGAACTCAGCGATCAAAGTCATAAGGCTAAAATTTCAACCACAGGAACATGAAGGCCACAGAGCTAGAGCTGGGGAGAGGGTGTCCAAGTCAGGAATGTCAGTGAAATGAGCTAAGGTCTGAAGGCAGAGTGAGGCAGTGTGGGCAGCATGTGCAAAGATCCTGTGGCAGAGGAGCTGGTGCTTAGGTAGAGTACAAGGAGTCTCCTAACTTTGAGAGATCCCGGGCCGACTGCTGATCCAACACGGAGGAGGGGACACATGGGACAGACTGAGCACAACCCACACCTTCACCTGGGATCTCTGCCCGACACAGAGCACCAGCTGGGAAGAGTTGAACCCTAGCTGAGCCACAGCCTGGTGAGTGACAACACAAGTGTCTTGTAAACGACCGAGCTTTGGGGTGGCTTTTTACAATGCGGCACTAGTATAGCAGAAGGGCTAATACCCTAAGGCAGTGATGGTGAACCCTTTAGAGCTTTCAGTGGTAAAGAAGAGCTGCCCGCAGCGTGCAGGGCATAGGTTTGCCACCAGTGCACTAAGGCTGCACAGCAAATGGATGTCAAAGCTGGGACCCGAAGTGGGCCCCCTGCTCCTACTCCGGGGCTTGCTCCTCTCTGCTTCTCTGTCTCTCGTCCACAGGGCTCCCCTGCACCGCTCCTCCCTGAAGCCCCCTCACTCCCCGCCTCTGCCTCAGCTCTGCTCTCTGGGGTGCCCAGGTCCAGACAGGAGGGGCCCATCCCAGAGGCCCTCCGACCCTACAGCTTATAGACTGAGGCATCTTAGCTGCCAGCTCGTCCTCAAGGCTCCCCACGGATGCAGGGAAAACAGCCCGGAGCCTCCTTTCTGGCTCCTCCCAGGTGCAAAGCGCTGACTCCCCTCTACCTGCCGGGAGCCAGGACCTGCCCATCTCAGCGCGTTGTCAAGCTGGAAAAATTTGCAGCCAGGGCTCTGTAACCTGCTTGGGGTCTTGGCCAGCAGCTGTGGCTTTTGGAGCTCTATGATATGCTGCCTGAGTCAGCCCCAGTCTCATGAGATCTCAGTGCACCTGTGGCCCTGAAAGAACCGTAGGCATGGGTTTACAAGCTGCCTCTCAGCCACACGCACCACCTGCATGGTCCCACACAAGCCAGGCTCCTCGGCAGACACAGGCAGGTACGGCCACACTTAGCGGTACGAAGTCATGGTCAAGCACGCCCCGTCCCCTGTCACCCCTTACATTCTTGCACACACAGACTCCCATGGGCCACAGACCCCTGGGCTCCCGGGCATACTTGCACTTTGCCCAAGTGATAGGGGGAGTTAGAGGTTGATTCCTGCCTCGCACTCTTCCTGGCTTTGAGACTCAACTTCTCTGAGTGTCACCTGTGAAACTGGGGCTTGGAGACCTTGGGGTGCAGTGAGGTCAGCACCTGCTGCCCACGCCCTGCACATGCCCTGGCCCTTCCTGGGACTCCATTCTTTCTGCTTCCTTCACAGTTCTATGATCTTTGCAACTGCAGATCACACCCTGCCTCCTCCAGGGAGCCTTCCTGGCCTACCTTGACCTCTCCCTCCAGTCCTGGTGCTGACCACAGGCCCACTTCCCATGCGGACAAGCTGGGCAGCTGCCCGCTTGCTCCCCTCCCTGCAGCCTGGCTTCCCTTGCTCTTGGACCACACTCACCAAGGGGGTCAGCGAAGGTTGTTGAGTGAATAAGAGAGGGGCACACTCAGTGCCAACCACAAGATCTTCTACCCAGGGGTGCCACAATGTCCTCGGTAGCCTCACGCGGCCCTCAGGTGGGGAGTGGGGCAGCACTTGGCCTTGGAGAGGTCTCAGGTACACTGAGGGCAGCGGTTGTGGTGGCGGGGTGGGGCCAGAGCCCCCATGGAAGCGACAGAGGAGAGGCGGGGCCAGGGCCACATTGGTTGGCCACACTGAAGGAAGTCAGGTGGACACTGGAAGGGGTCATGGGCCACAGAAAGGACCATGAACAGTGAGCGCCAGGAGAAAAGATGTTTCTAGATGCTGCTGCTGATGAGCATCTGCTGCGGTTAGGCAGGGTGCTGAGGGTCAAAGGAAGCACTTACACAAACTGCTGGATATCCCCAGACCTTGCCACCCCTTTCCACTGTGACAGAGGTTGAAGTCAGGCCAAGGAGATGCCATCTTGGTGAGGCCCCATGGACACGGTGTGTCCCTCAGGTTGCACACGGAAGTGATGGGTGCTGCTCCTGCCCACCTGCTGCCTGCAGTAAGATCAGCTTCACCACGTAGGTGAGAAGCCTGGGTCCCAGGTCCCTCTGGGAGGTCACATCCACCCCAAAGCCTGGACCGCTCACCTCGGGACTCTTCCGAGACAGAGAAATACAGTTTTGCATTTTTTTGTTTGGGTGGTCATGGTGCTGGGGATTGAACCCAGGGCCTTTGCACTGAGTTATATCTTCACCCTTTTATTTTTTATTTTTAGACAGGGTCTCACTAAGTCACCATGTTGCCCAAGCTGGGCTTGAACTTGCAATCCTCTTGCCTCAGCCTCTCAGAGTGCTGGGATTACAGGCATGTGTATTCCCTAACCTACCAACCGATGGGTCTTTTTGCTCTGGCAGTTTAACTCTTACCTTTAGTAGGCTGCCCTCATAGAAGGCAGTCATGTCTATAAACACCACTCCAATGGAGTGGTTGCTCTTTCAACAAGTGGTCACATGAAAAGCATTTGCTGCACCCATTGCAGGAGGGTCTCTCAAGACTGGTGGGGACCACCTGTTACAGCAAGATGCCCCTGTCCCCTGGCCCGCCCGCACCTGCCCTGCTCACCTGCTTGGTTGGTGGTGATGTTCACAGAGGCGAACTGCGGTGAGAAGGGGCTCTGGTCGGTGACCCCGTTCACCGCCTGGATCTCGAAGGTGTACTGGGTGTGGGCCAGCAGGTCGCTGATGTAGATGCGTGGCTCGGTCAGTCCCAGCTGGCGGGGTGCATACTGTACGTTGTCGCCGCAGCGGGTGCAGGCGCCCCGGCCCGAGCCGCAGCTCTTGCAGATGATATTGTAGACCAGGTCCTCGCGGCCTCCAGAGTCACGGGGAGGGGTCCACTCCAGCACGAGGGAGGTCTCATTGACGCTGGAGATCACAGCCTGGGGGGCGGAGGGGATGGCTGGCGGAGGAGGGGGCG
>NW_004955452.1:2907903-2940480 GCF_000276665.1 Chinchilla lanigera | reverse complement strand
GAGGGGGCGGGGGGAGGGCCTGGTTAGCATCCAAGAGAGCTCTCTGTGCCCACTGCCTGGCTCCAGCCCAGGCCTCCCAGAGAACTCCAAATCCTCTCCTGTCCGCCCACCTGAGAAGTTTTGAGAATGTGTTATCCTGCTGTGCATCTGCTGAAGTCTTTCCTTCCAGGCTCCAACCTTAGTATTTGCTACTGGGCAGTCTTTTTGTGTTTGAGAGATAACTGTACAATTGCTATTTCCCCCTTTCTTTTTAACAAAAGCCAACATTATTCAGGATAACAAAATGTCCAGAGGAAAGACTACATTTCCCAGCCTTCTGTGACTAAATGCCAAGCCACTAAGCAAGAGGCAGAAGTGGTTGAATAGGGCTGTCCCTTAAAAAAGGAGACAGGCAACTGTAGCATGTCCCTTTGTCCTTTTCTCTTTTCTAATGCCTTGAATGTGTGTGATGGCTGGAGCTTCAGCAGCCATGTGGGACTAGAAAGTGACCTTAGGGATAGAAACCACATCCCCTGGATGGCAGGAAGAGCCACGTCTTAGAGGTCACTGTGACTTTACCACAGTATCCCAGCACTGCCTAGCGCATGCTTCTTTTATGTAAGAGAACAAACCATAGGGTTTAAGCTACAGGGGTCAGCTCTGTGTGATTTATAGCTGAATGCCATTCCCGACTGAGGCAGGGGTAGTAATCCTGCCCTCTAGGCCACCCCGTCTAGAGACCCTTGGCCTGGGATTCAGGTGGCTGGTGCCAGGTTGGACACTCGGCAGCCTTTTCTGCCACAGACAGCACCTGTGCGGCCTCTTCTTCTGCCAAAACTCCCATTCCTGTTCCTTTGTGAGCCGAGACCTTGACTTTCTCCTCCCCGTGACGGAGCGGAAGGCTGTGAGAGCCAGATGCCCGCTCTATGGTGTTGGCATACTGGCAGCAGCAACCCCAGGGTTGCTTTTCCTCCCCCTCCCGCCAGGCGCTCGGCCACTTTCCCCTGACCCCCAGCTCTCCTGCAGGTGGCTTTGGAGCCCAGGAACGTACTGGTGCAGGGCATGTCCAGGGGGTCCAGGTCCGCTCTGTAGTAGCCATTGCGGCAGACGCAGTTAGTGGCCCCCTCGGAAGTGGTGCGGCTGTTGATGGGGCAGTGCGTGCAGGCCTCATCGCCCTGGTTGGGCTTGAAGGTTCCAGAAGGGCAGCCTGGGAGAGAGGACAGGGAGGGTCACCAGGCAGCTGAAGGAGATGCAGAAAGGCCTTGGAACAGGGAGGCACCATGCCGCCTCAGTGGTCAGGAAACTCCATCCCCTGAAGTTCTGGGCGTCTCCAGGCTTCAGGTGGCGGATCCGGCTCTGCCCCGAAGGCTCCTGGCTACCTCAGTTCCCACACCACTGCTGTCTGGGGTTCTGCTGGGGCGCTTACAGTCTCCCCACCCGCCCCAGCCTGGCTGTGCCACAGCCTCCAGGACCAATCCTGGTCTCACCAGGAGGCAGCTGGAGAGGTCTGAGGCAGGGTCCTGGCCCCGGGCTTGCTCCCCAGTTTGTAACTAGCTTGTAACTGGACTCCTGGCTTTCAACTAAGAGAGGATTTCACTACAGAAGAAAGTCCCAGGGTCACAGAGGGCTGTCTCTGAGGTCACTCAGGGACAGGTTTGAGTCCCTGCTCGGCCTTTTACCCACTGTGTGCTTCTAGATAGTGGCTTAATCACCCTGACTCTAAAGCTCATTTCTGCAGGTGAGCATTTTGCATGAATGTATAAGGCACAGGACACAAACCCTTGTACACTCTAGGTGCTCCAGGAATAGTGGCTAAGACAGTTAAGCCAATTTTTAAAATGAAGGGCTCTGTAGTACCGGACAACCTGAGGGGGGCCATATTTGTATTTGGCCACATGTGACATCCTGGGTTCTCCTGGAGGCTGTGGCCTTCATCCCCATTCTGGGTCCTGATCTGCAGCTCAAGTCACAGGGTTAGGTTCTACTAGAAGCAACTAGCCTGAATGTGCACATGTGTTCAAATCCTCTGCTGGCCCTGGCTGGGCCTCAGGAGATTGAGGCCTAGGTCCTGTCTCTCTCTCAGCCACCTGGAGGTCAGCATCTTAGCTGTGCTATGGTGCCTCTCTGGTGCCGGTGGGTGGGCAGGAGAGGACTTTGGAGCATAAAATCCTCCATGGGATGAAGCGCTGCTAACTCATCCACAGGCCAGCCCTCAGCTGGAGTCATCCTGTCTTTCTTGGTGCCTGGAACTTCACTTGAGTTCAGAGTGCCTCACTCTCCTGCCAATTACTTGTCTAGGGACCTCCTGACCACTCTCTCAGCTCCCCTAAGATGGGCACTGTGTCTGATTCATAGCTGCTAGAACCTGGTATTCAGCAGGTGCCCTGCAAACCCTTCTCGAAGCTGCCTGCTTAACTGGGAAAAGCATGGACTTTGGAGGACACACAGGCAGGGTGGCACGAGCACAGTGGTTAGTGCCCAGGCTACCTGGCAAATCCCAGATTCCTCTGTACCAGCAGAGTGACCTTGGGCAAATCACTTAATCTCTTTCCTCATCTGGAGATGGGATCATAGTATCTACCTCTTAGAGATGAGTACTCCATGGGTTAACTTCTGTGAAAACGCTGAGAACAACGCCTGGTAGTATTATGCAATTACCTGGTTCAAAACAAAGCTGCTGAGTGACCTTGGATGAGTGGTGCAACCTCTCTGAGCAGCAGTGTCCTCACGGGTGAGAGAGCATCTACTGCGTGAGGTGGCTGCGAGGATTATAAGGAACACAGTGCCTAGCTCAGGGTGGAGAGGGAGCTGCAGCTCTGACTCTTGACGGATAAAGCAGGTGCTCAGTAAGGAGCTGAGGGTGACTCCATCTGGAGCCTTAGAGGGCAGCACCCCTCTCGGGCCCTACATCTGCTGCCTCTTGGAGGGAGCTTCCAGAAGCAAAGATGGCAACTAAGTCATCCACAGCTACCTTGACTGATGCCGCTCTGGCTCCACCCCCTGAGAAGGGAGGCAGAAGACAGGACTTTGACATAGGCAAGCAGACCCTAGCAGCGATGTGAAGCAGCCTGTAGGGAGTTATTGAGACCACCACAGTAAAGACGCCTGGGCTCCAGAGAGCAAACATGCACGTGGCCAGTGCTTGCTGGTTACCCCTGAAGCGCCGTCTGTCCTGAGGATTTTGATTGGATCTACTGCTGGAGCCTCAGTGCCCTATGCCGGAAGTCACCTGTCACTCCTGTGTTTAGGCGTGGGCATGAAAGCATAGAGAGGTGGAGTCACTTTCCCAGGACATGGGCTTATGGTGATGGGCTGAGGTTGGCCCCAGGAGGTCTGGTTGCATCTGTGCGCACCGCACCATGCTACACTGCCTCTAAGTGGCTCCTTTGCATCTACCGTGGGGAGCGCTCGGTAAATCCTGCCCCGGGCACCCATCCAGGGCTCTCTCCACTTCGCAGCACTGACTCTGGGGCCCCGGAGTCCTCCCTCACACCTCCCTGCTAGGACCCCCTCTCCCCACTTCCTGCTGCTGGTTGAAGGGGCAGCTGCCACTTGGCACTGCCCGGGGCTCCTAGGGCCATCAACTCTTGCAGGCCACAGCCCTGGTTCTAGTTGACCATCAGCCTCTCTGAGCTTGCCTCCTCCTCTGTGGAGGGGGACACAGGACCCCCGGGAAGGTCTAGAACCATCCCAACTGATGCCAGAGGGTTCTGACCCCAAGATCAGGATGCTCCTGGCTCTGTCTTTGGAGGGCACCAGCCCAGCTCAGTGCCGGCTCCATCTCCTGGCCCACCCCATGCCTGGCTGCTTGTGCCCTCTGCCCCTGGCGCTATGCCAGCTCCTCCATCTGGACCCTCTTCCTGACTGCCTCCCCCCTCAGCATGTCCTGGCCCCCTCTTGGGATCCCCAGGCCACCCCTGCTTAGGCAGTCCCTCACTGGCTCACTGCCTGGCCACCCTGGAGCATCCTGTCATTTCTAGATCTATGGTACTGAGCTCCTAAAACCAGCAGCTAGGAAGTGGCTTCTGTCTCCACCTTATCACCAGGAACAGTACTTCTACCCCATGCCTCCTCTCTCCTCCCACCCCCTGCAGTCAATCAATTACCAGGTCTTCCCTCCTCAGCAGGGTCCCATCCCCAACTCTTCTTGGCCGCCTCCCACCCCTGCGGGCATCTAGAAAGCTCTTCCCACCCACTCCTTAGCCTGGCAAGGCCATCTGTCTGCCTCCGCCCACACTGCAGAGTCTGCTGTCTAAAGTGCAAACCTTTCCTTGCCACTTAAAAATGCATCTTGGTACAGAAGGGAATATTATTTGGCTGCAAAAAGGAACAGGGTACTTGTACACACTCCCACATGGGGGACCTTGAAAATCTTGTGCTAGGTGGAAGAAGCCAGTCACAGAGGTATGATTCCATTTATAGGAAGTAGGTCCGGAAGACACATATCTGAAGGGACAGAAAGTCGATGTGTGTTCGCTTAGGGAAGGGGACCAGAGAGAATGGGGAATGACTACTAATGGGTAGCAGGATTTCTTTGGGGTGACAAAAACATCCTAAAATTGATCGTGGTGGTGCTTGCACCATTCTGTGAATGCATTAAAACCCATTAAATTGTGCACTCTGAACAGGTGAGTGGTGCGGTGTGCAAAGCTGCTATTCAGAGCACCCACACGGCTCCCCATCATGCAGGGAACCTGAACTCTTCAGGGGCGCCGGGGCTCACGGACTGGCAAGCCCATCTCTCCAGCCTCGCCGTGCTGCCCCGCTCCCGTGCTCGGTCCTCTACTCCGCTCACGTGAGCTGTGTGAGGCTGTCGTGTGAGCTGGGGCCTTGGATCCCCTGCACTACCTCTCCTCCCACTACTCCTGGCTTCCTGGAGCTGGGCAGGCCGCCACCCATCCTGCCAACCTCTGGGTCTCAGGTAGAAGTGGGAAAAATTAAGGAGCCTGAAGACAGACCTGGGAAGCTGACCTGACCCATGTGTCGGCCAGCTTGGACAGCTCTCCCCTCGCTCTGAGATTCAGTCTCTCCATGTAGAAAAGGGTCGATGAAACCTACATGGTGCAGGAGACAGGAACTTCCAAACGGGCCCCTGGACCTCACTGCTTCCACGGCCCTGGCCTGTTGCTCACAAGTCAGAGCTGTCCACACCGCTTAAACTCAGAGGTTCCCTCTGCACTCTGAACAAACCCACACACCTGGCACTGCCCAAGGAGCCACGAGGCCACCGGCCTGGAGGGTCACCAGCCCACTGCCTGCCACCCCTGTTGCCCTCACTGAGCTCCAGCTTGTGAGCTGTCAGGTAGTTTCTCACCTCCAGGCCTTCGGCTACACTGCAGCCTCTGCTGGGGCTTTCTCTGCTCTTCCTATGATGGTTTCTCTTCCTCCTTCAGGCCAGCTTAAATGTCACCTCCTCAGAGAGGCTGTCCTGGTGAAAGCGGCTCCTGCCCTGGCCCACACCACACATGGGAACCCTTTGTGCACTGGCCTGGCGTCCTACTCTGCCCTGGCTGTCCCTGGAGGAGAGGAGCATGACGGGGCCGCGCTATTGGTGCCCAGTTCCCGGCAGAGTGGTGGGACCAGGAACTGCTCAGTGTATGTGGGTGGAATGAACCAATATGCCCCTTCCGGGATGCTTCGGGAAGCAGAGGCGACAGTGGATGAGGAGACACTTGGTCAAGGGCATGCCTGTTTTGGTGTCAGCAGCATCCTTTGGGCCTCATCACGCGCCTCTGATGCTCAGGTCCTGCTTTACCTTCATTTGTTCTCCCCAGAGTCTTCCTGGGGTCTCTCCATGAGGGCGACTGAAGCATTCTAGTTCTCAAGCTGGAGTCCTGTGCCTAGAAACTCCCTTTGTCTTTGGCCAGTGGGAGGACTGGACAGACACCTCTCCAACCCCATCTGTGGCCCCTCTCATCTGCTTGTAATTCCCTAGGTACCCCGGCTGTGCCCACCACTCCTGCTGCCCAGCATCTTTCTCTCGGTCTCTCTGACCCAGTAGATTGGCAAATCTTTCCTGTGCCCCTTTAGGCTCCCGCAGAAGCTGGATTGGCCCCAATCCACAGGACACGCTTCGCATGCAGCAGCGCGCTGGCTGGTTAGGAAGGAAAAAGTCTGTTTGGCTGTGTTTGCGTTTCTGTGGTGTACCTACTCCCTCTGGAGCAAACGCCAGGCTACCGACTTGAGATCAAGGGACACAGACCTGGGAAGAAATATGCACTGTTGGTTCCTCCAAGCCCTAGCAGTGCCAACCAGTGTCAGCCACCAATGGGCTCCCATGAGATGGGACATATCTCTGTCCCACTCACTGGTTGGTGAACCTTGGATGGGGCACAGGCTGAGTGTTTAGTCTCACACTTACAGATCTCAACATCTAGTTTAGGATCTGGGACATGGTAGGCACTTGGCCAATTCCATTTGCTCAATAAAAGCAGCTCTGTCTCCCCAGTTCAGCAGTGAGCACCTCAAGGGCAAGGGCAGGGTTCGGATGGGTTGATACACACAAAGCCCTTCGAACGTGTGCTATGTAAATGTTAGCCGTTGTGAGGACATCGGCATGTGAGGACAATAATAATTCTCATTTATTAAGGGCTTTCCAGCTGCCACTCGCAGACCTAAGAGCTTTACATGGCTTTTCTCCCTTAATCAATACCCCTGCCCATTGAAGTACGGACATTATTATTCGCACTTTACAGATAAGGAAACAGTCTCCAGAGGGTAAAGTGATGTCACAGAGCTCTTAATGTCACGGAGCTAGTAAATGGCAGGGCTGAGGTTGGACTTCTGGTCTTTGTGACTCCAAAGACCTCATGCCCAAGTAGTATTGGTCACAGAAATGATGGAGAGGCTGAGTGTCAGGGCTGGACACCACCTTGTCAGGCTGTCTATAGTCGCTTAGCAAGACAGAGGCTGGGCCCAAACCAGGGACCAGCTCCTGCCCGCTACAGTCGCCCCGAGCCCTTGGCCAGACGACGCAAAGTGAGAATGGCAGCAGGCCGGGGCCTGGGAGGGAGGATTACAGGGAAACAGATTTCCTCTCCGCCTGCTCCTGGGCTCCGGGGATAGGTGATAATTGACCAAGTGAGCCCTGAGTCAGGCCGAGGCGGGGCTCCATCTGGGCCTGGCACAGTGGGGCTGCTAATTGGCACTGAGTGACTCTCTGAGCCTCAATGGCTGGCCTGCTGCCGGAGCTCCCCCTCCTCCCACCAGGGACACTGGTTTAATCCCATAGACGGCTGATGCCACCCTGGAGTCACCGCTCAAGTCAGGCCCACTGTGCCAAGTGGTGGGGGCTTAAAAGGAACGTTGCTATCTTCCTGGGCGTCCTGAGACAGGGGGGTCTGTCTCTGACTCTGGGTAGACTGGGCATCTGAACAGGTTTGCTCCCTGCACATGAATTCTACCCCTCACTCCCTGCTTCTGAACAGGAGGGCTGGTGAAGCTGGTGCCGGGCAGAGTGGTGCACACTCCAATCCAGCCCTTGGCAGGCTGGGGCAGGAGAACTGCTTGAGCCTAGGAATTCAAAACCAGCCTGGGCTCAGAAAGGGTAAAGTGACCACAGAACAGGACCCCTCCAAGAAAGGAAGAAAGGAAGGAAAGGAGGGAGGGAGGAAGAAACAGAGGGAAGGAGGAAGGAAGGAAGGAAGAAGGGAAGAAGGGGGGAAGGAAAAAAGGAGGGAAGGAAGGAAGGAGGGAAGGAAGGAAGGAGGGAAGGAGGGAAGGAGGGAAGGAGGGAAGGAGGGAAGGAGGGAAGGAGGGAATGAACTGAACCAGGGCACATGCCGTGAGATGCTGACAGGCTGAATCCCTGTGACCACACTTCTCTGTGCCGTAGTTTCCTGTACAGTGAGAATAACAATAACATTGACTTTATATTTGTTGGAAAGATGAAATGATTTAGTAAAAATGAAGCACTTGGAAGAGTGTCTGCCAGACTTATGTGATACAGTACTTGCTATTATGTAGGTCCAGTACCCCTTATCCAAAATTGTTGAGATCAGAAGTGTTTTGAATTTCAGATTTTGGAACATTTGCATATCTACAATGAAATATTTTAAAGATGAGACCCAAATCTAAACATAAAATTGTTTATATCTCATAAATACCCTATACACATAGCCAGAAAGTAATTCCACACAATATTTTAAATAGCTTCACGCATGAAGGACGCATAAAGATACCTTTATGAAGTCCACAAGTGGAGTCAGATTGATGCTCAAAAGGTGCTGGATTTTGGAGCATTTCAGATTTTAGATTTTGGGGTTAGGGATGATCTGCCTATACTCATTCATGGCTCATGGCTTACTATGTACCAAGCCCTGGCCATACGGGATGAGAGCACACACAGTCCCAGGTCCAGCTGTAGAGACTGTGAATTGTAAATTTATTCAGCGGGCATTCCGAGCCCCTAGTCTATGCCATGCACTGGGACACTGAGTCAAAAGCCTCAGCCCTGGAACACACAAAGCCCCGGAACGAGCAGGGGACCACCCAGGGGATGCCTTCCTTTGGTTAGCCTTGGTCCTGCTGAGGTAGGCAGAGGGGTCACGAGTGGGCTCTGGGGTCCGCAGTGCCCATTCTGCAGTCCTGCCTATTTCCCTGCCCACCCTGGGATTCCCCAGGAAGCAGGCTGTGGACTAAGAAAAGAGTCTTGGACCCAGAATAGGGAAGCCAGGGGCTTGATGATCTTCTGCTCTATGAGCTTGGGCTACTTCCTCCCTGGTGTGGGCTGCAGTTCTACTTGTCAAAGGCAGATGCTGGCTGGGGTCACCTCTACAGCTTCTTCTAGCTGTCAGGCTGTGGCTGTGGACAGGCTTAGCACCTAGCACCGGACCTGCATTCTCTATGTACTATACAGGAGCTGATTTGCACGTTTCCAGGGCCCCGTGCTGCACCTGTGTCCAGACAGGGTTTGTGGTGTCCCCGTAGCTGAGCAGGAGGAGTTTGGGGTCTGGCTTATATAGAATGGCTTTTGTAGTTTGCTTGCTTCCTGCTTTTGACCTGAGGTTAACCCAGCAGCCAGTCCCCCTGGGCAGAGCAGGGCAGGGTGCCTGGCCCTGTTCCATGAACAGAGGGGTGCAGGAAGCTTTGGGGATGGAGAGGAACACTTTCTGTCTATCCCTGAGGGCCCAGGATGCACCTATGCTGGGCCAAGAGCCTCCCAGGTCTGTGACCTCATTAGTCCTCACGGCCACCTTATGTAGCTATTTCCGTTTTAGAGAGGAGAGAAAAGGGAAGAGGAAGTGGCCCTTCCGAAGTCACCCAGAGACGAGGGCCTGTGCCTCCTGGATGAGGGGTGCCCCTCCCCCACTCACTTATGCTTTCACTTCCCAGGGTGGGCCTGCCTAGCCAGGTCAAGTCCGGATGCCTCAGAGTCATTCCCCTGCAGTGGGAGCTCCCCTGGGGACCACCCAGGGGATGTCAATCATCTGCCCCCTCCTGCCCCTCCTTAGTGGAACCCTGCCAGGCACTGGCAGGACCACAGGAGTCAGCAGGCAGTTTGGGAACTGTAGTAACACGCCTCCCCTTTGTCTGAGGGCGGCACCCTGGCCTCTTATGCCCACCATCTGTCCAGTCACTTCTCCGCTCCAGACCCTCCCATGGCTCCCTTGTGCGTACAGACAGCCCAGCCGGCTTAGGCCTCAACCTGGCCGGCTTCAGCTCCCACCGTGCTCCCAGTCATCCCCGGGGCTCCCACCGCAGAAGGTGGCTTGCAGTTTCCGGAACAAACTGCACCTGGTCTCTCTTCAACCTTGGCTCAAGCAGCTCCCTCTGTCTGCATCACTGTCCCAGCTCCTGGCAAACTCCTCATCCTTCAAATCTCAGCACCAGCCTGAACGGCCTTCTGGTCCTCCTAGGAGGCCATTGTCTACCTGGTGGGGCTTGAGGCCTCTTTCCAGAGTTCCTCTGCCATAGCATGATTTACAGGATTGTAACTGTCACCTCCCCTACAGCCGTGAGCATAGTGACAGTATGGCAGTTGTCCACATGGTCTGGTACCTCTGGCCCTAGAAAGGTGGCATCTTGTTCTTAAGGCTGGCCAGCTAGGATGGTGGGTTGAGGATTTTGTTCCAGGCCTTGGATCCCCTGAGCCTTGGGTGAGGGCTCTCAAGGCATCCTGCCTACATCCTTGGCATCTGGTTAACATCTGTCTCCTTCCTCCTCCTTCCCCTGCCCAGGGGTGAGTTTCCTGAGGACAGCCACTGAACCACCCCACTGACTGCCCAGCACAGAGCAGGCACAGCACAGCGCTCCAGAACAGCTCTGATTGGTAAGCGGGAAGCCGATGGGTCCCTCAGCCCCAAGGGCACAGTCAGAGCTTTTGCAACCACTGTGATGGGTTCCTGGATGTGAATACGTGTGAGGATGTGGGGATGGAGGGATGGAGCCCATTCTCTGGGGGAGCCAGATATGGAGCCCCACAACCTACAAAGGAGGTGAAGAGTTTTCATAGCCTGGTCCTTCAAGGCCATGGACCCCAAATCAGGCCCTGGTCCCAGCCCCAGGCCCCAGCCTGCCTCTCTTCAAGACATCCCAGCTCCCCCATGGTAGGGGCCAGAGCTCCCGCCTGCCCAGCAGGCAGCCCCATTCCTCCAATTTCCTCCCAATTAATCAAGCTCTGAACTTTTTAATTATCTGCCTGCAGGGTGACTCCCCACCCTGGTGAAGCAATTAAGGACATTTCCAAGTGCTGTGTGGCTGCTTCAGGCAAGCAGCCTCAGCTGACCAGGCTCTGACGGGGAAGGCCAGCAGAGGAGGGGGCTGGTGACAGGACACCCACACACTGGACTGCTGGGAGGTTATCCTGGGCTTCGGGCTGGAGCTACCATAGGGATCTGGGGCCACACTGTCCAGGGTAACCCACTCATGCTTCTCCCGTGGCTCTTTTTCTGCAATTAGACTCTGACGTCTGTGATCCCAGACGGTTACATGGTGCCAGGCACTGGGCTAGGCGCTTTAATGATGTCACTGTATCTTCACCTTGACCCCGGAAGTAGGGAATATGTCCATTTTACAGGTGAGCAAACAGAGGCTCAACCATCAGGCAACTAGAAGATGCAGCTAGAGTGGGAAGCCCACGCTGACTGTACAGCCACTTCCTTCTACCGTCTCTCAAGTATCAGTGTGTGGCCAGAAAAGTGTCCAGAGGCACAGAGAAGGTGGAGAGATGGTACCCAAGCCAGGGGACTGTGGAAGACCATGGGCCCTTCACGTGCAGGACTGCCAGAGAGACAGGATGCTGAGGCAGAGGGCCCAGCCTGTGCTGAGGCAGAGGGGCATGAAACGGCGCTGTGTGCGTACAGCTACAAATATCACATGGTCTCCGAAGCATGATGTGTAAGGCCAGGAGAGGTAGGAGATGAGGCTGGCAGGGTCTAGGCCCTCAGAAGTTGCAGAAATTCCGCCCTTTTCTGGCCTAAGTCCCTCATTTGATGTCCACAGAATATATGACCTAAACAGAGTCAATGACCTGCCTAAGGCCACATGGCGACTTAGTGGCTCACACAGCCCCCGTTTACCTCTCTGAACTCACACCTCCTGCCCCCCTCTTGTCCACTCACTCACTCCAGCCACACTGACCATCCTGGAACACATGGGAATCCTCTAGCCTAAGGGCCTTTGAACAAACAGCTTTCTTTGTCTGGCCCATGCCTTAGCTCAGCACTTCTTCACGACATCCTCCCCTGTCAGAGGGATAACGCCACACGCCCTCACCTCCTGAGAAAACGGGGAATGCTGGCATGCCCCCCTCCGCCAGCTGGAGACCATGCCTGCAACAGGGTTTGTAAAGGCCAGAGCCTTCGAGCCTATAATCCTCCAGATTCATAGATGCCGGAACAGCGAGTGTTAAATAATAATCACAGTGTGCCTAAGGGGAAGCCGGATGTGTTTGGAAAGCCTGACACATCTGGCAGGGCCAGGCGCAGGTCCCCAGACACATCTGGCTGCTGTATTGACAGGTGATATAGCGGGTCACTGAGATGGGCCCTGGTGGACCCAGTCCGGGTGCCAGGAGGTGTAAGGGGTCTGGTGGAGCTGAGGAGCCTCCCCCATCTCCCCAGGGTGGATCCCTGTTTGGGTCATCACTGACTTTGGTGGCTACATGAGGACCCACAACCTGGGCCGCCAGATTCCTAAGTACCTGCATCACGGCTGGGGTTGGGAGCCTGGGACAGCCCCTGCCTCTCTTCAGCTGGGGGGGGGGCTTTTTCAGGGTCACTGCATGTAGCACTTCCTCTTCCATGGGATCCAGAAATGTGGTCATCAGCCCCACCGGAGGGAACCCCCCCAGGGCTGAGCCTGGCTCCCTCCTGCCTCCCACCTGCCCCAACAAAGCTGTGGTCATTAATAAAGGACACAATTAGCTGTCAGCAGAGAACATGTCTGGAATTTTTTACCTGCTTCATGAGTCGGTTAAGGCAACAAACCCTGGGATCCCCCCGGGGAAGCAGCTGCCACACACCTATTAGGGGGGCCCTGTCACCCTGGCCTGAGGCAGGAGGGGCCTGTGAACTTTTCTGTGTGGGTTCCGCAGGCCCGGGGCTGCGTAGGACAGCATTCTGGGCCGATGGAGAAGGTGACAGAGCCAGAGCGATTCCGAGCAGAAGTTGTTTTTCAAAGCAACAGGCAATCCGAGCAAAAGTTAGTTTGCTCTCCTAGACTTGCATTTTACAGCAGGGAAACTGAGGCCCAGGCTGGGGATGTGACCTTGTTGGTGGCGGAGGGGAATAAATGTGCTTCTCTTTGTGGTTCCTAATGGATCCCCTTGCTCTGTTCCCTTAACACTGTTGGAATTTGTTGCTGACACCTCAGGGAATGTCCCTAAGTTCATAATGACCATTCTGACCTCGGGGACAGGCGGAAGAGGGGGAAGAGGAAGGGAAGGAGGAGGAGGCAGCACGGTCCCTGCCTTCTCGGGGCTGGCAGTCTAGTGAGGGCCGGAGGGAGGAAGTGCCGGACAAAGAGGATAACATGCAGTTGGTGACGGGCCATGAAGGACACAGACAAGGGCTGTGATCGGACCTCAGGGAAATCACGTGAAGGGCTGTGACATTTAAAAGGTGACACTGGGGAGAAGAGCATTTGGCCAGGCAGGAACGATATCACCCAGGTGGCAGAACGTCCATGCTCGGGTCTTCAGCCTGAGAACTGGTGGCTGGGTATTCTCAGTCCTAGCTGTTTACCACCCCAGACAGAAAGAGCGACTGTGCCCCGGGAGGAATCTCCTGTCTGGGTTACCTTGTCCTAATAATGCCATGCCATGGAGATCTATCACCCCCATTCTACAGGAGAGCCTGAGGCTCAAGGACACCTGGCCTAGAAGGCTTAGCCTCCTAACTGCCTCTCTGCCTCTCTGTCTCCCCCGGCCTTGTCTGGGTGCTTTCCTGAACCCCTGCTTCCCCCTAAAAGGTGGGTCTGGAGAGCCCCAGTGCTGGGATTGAATACTAATGAAAATCCTACTCAAGACATCCTGGCATTTGGCACCTCAGGGAGAAGGGATTAGGAAACAAAAACAGGATCGGGGGACTCTCCCACATTTATACCGAGGCTCCCCAATTGGGGGGCCTGGAATCATTCTCCCTGCTAGGGGTACAAAAACCTTCCTCCTCCTCTGGTTGGCTTCTGGGGAGCCGGAATAGGCCTCAGCTAACCCAAGCCATAAATCAAATGCACAAGATGTGGCTTGGCAGCCGTCCCAGGGAAAAAGATCTGGGGGTTTGAATTGACCACAAGCCAGAAGCTGCTGAAAAACCCAATGTGGTCGTAAGCTGTAAGAGTAGAGGCAGAAGGACAGCCCAGCGGCCCCCGGCTCAGGGGGGCTCACTTTGGCTCCCCGTTTTAAGGAGGTCCACTGAGTGAGTGACAGTGGACAGGACATTTCAGGTTTCCATCTGCAGCAACCTCTGGGGGTTCTAGGGGTGCCGAGGGTGTGGTTCCAGTAATGAATGCACCTAGCAGCACCTGATAGCACATGGCGGGGTTCTGGGGTACCCCCTGCCCCGAGCATTCTCCCCTTTGGATCCCTGAGAAGCAGGAGCTGTCTCCCTAATTTCATGAAGCTCCAGCCTCCAGGTCTGAGCCTCTTGGAGCCTGGAGGCTTGGGATCCCGTGTGTGGTTTATCTAGGGCCTGCCCTGGATTTCAATAGACTTTTAAAAAAGTGGTGGCACATGCCTATAATCCCAGCTACTCGGGAGGCTGAGGCAAGAGGATGGCAAATTTGAGGCCAACTTGGGCAACTCAGTGAAAACCTGTCCTAGAATAAGATTAAAAAAGAAAAGGGAAAAAAAGAGGGCTGGGGGTATAGCTCAGCGGTACAGCACTTGCTCAGTACATGGGAGGCTCTGGATTCAGTATCTAGCTCTGCAAAAAACTGAACCAAACCAAAAAAATCTCAGCAAGTTTTTTTCTAAATGGTTACTTTGTGCCCAGTTCTGTGTTAGGCACTAGGCACAGAGCCAAAGAAGATACAGCCCCTGGCCTTGAGGCTCACTACGGAGCAGGGGAGAGTGAATATGATCTGCTGGGGATATCAAAGAAGGTTCTTCAGAGAAGGGGCCATTTGGGTAGGGTATTAAAGGATGAGCAGGAGTCTGTCAAAGGCTTCCAGCTGGGGGAGAAGATGTGAGGGGGAGGCGCTGGAGGAGAGGTTCTCAGCACTGCTGTTTCCTGGAGGTGACATCACTTGGGAGACAAATGAAAAGGGGAGGCACAAGAGTGACAGGAAGGTGTGCCAGGCAAAGGAGTAGCCTGGGCCAAGGTGGGGGTTGGGGAACTGCATGGCAGGCAGGGACCTGCAGCTGGAGTCTCTGGACCCTGAGTCTCTGGGTGCTGGACAAAAGCCAGGAGGCAGACAGGCAGACAGGTGATAGCAGCAAGCCACTGCTGGGCCCTAGAGAGGCCTTCATGGCCAGTGCCCGCACATGCAGCAGCGCTGTCCCCCTCCCAGCTGTGTGACAGCCCTGAACCCAGAAAGCCAGGAAGAGGCCTATCCGGTCCCTGCCCTGGGACATCCGTAAAGTCCCATGTGGCAGATCACAGACCTGGGCATCACCGGTACTTCTGCCGGGGTCTCTTAGGGTCCAACCGATCCCAAACATTTCCAGAGACAAAATCCCTTCTTTAAAAAGTGACTTTAAAATACTCTCAACCCCAAAGCTTACAAGGATCCCACACCTTCTCAGTTTTAAAGGGTCAAAAGTTGAAATTTACGAGTCAGCAGCAAGACTCCCAGCACCAGTGATCTTTGGCCAACAGCTGGGAGACTTTACTACAAATCTCCCAGATGCGACTATTTAGAACAATCACCTTTAAAAGGAGTCTCGACTGGGTTTCCCCTAAAAGTCTCCTTTATTTGAAGAGCGTGTTTATGGGGTCCCGAGGCTGCTGTTCTCAGCCCATGCTATGGCTTTATAAAAGAGGAGGAAACCAAGAGAGGACAGAGGCAGACAGTAAAGCAGAGGACGATGACAAACCTCTAATCTCATAAACCTTTCTCTTATCTCAGGCCTTAGAAAAGTGGGGAGGCCTGGTTGTTTCTAAAAGCAGCTCTGAAAGCTCATAAACGTGACAAGCACTCAGCTCCAGCACCCACAGAGAGGGACTCTAATCCTTGAGAAAACTACAGATGGGGAGGGGAGAGGTGACTTCTGCCGAAGGGCAGCCTGCAGAGAGAGCCCGTGCTGTCACCAAGTGAGGCCGGGGACAAAAACTTCTGTGCTGCCTTTCTCTGACCTCACGGCAGCGCTGTTTGGGAAGAGTCTCTCGCTGGTTATAAGAGGCCAGAACTAATATTTTAACGACTGTAATCTTCTGATAAATAACAGCGCACACTTTGTGCTTCCTCTGGGCCAGGCAGTGTTTTTAGTGTCTTATGTGGATTAACTCACATAATCTCAAAGTATACTGTAATTATACCCATCCGCAGGGAATACAGGTGCAGAGGTGAGTCACCTGCCTGATGTCACCGAGGCAGTGAGCAGCAGAGGGGGTGTTTAACGGGAGCTGGATGCTTCGTGCTTTCCCTTCCCTACTGCTCTCTCCCACAAGAAGTGGGACGCACTGGGTGGGGCTTTGCCTGTCTCCCTCACCGCCCTCCTCTCTCTGCCACGTCCTGATGAATCCAGCTCTCAGCACCTGATGGCCTGGCTGGGACACAGGGGGCGGGTTGCAGGGTGCAGAGCAGGGAGTCACCCCAGCTACCTGGCTCCGACTACCTGATCCTGTGGGGAGCTGAAAAGGCCCTCGGCCAGGGGCAGAACCTAACATCCTCCTGAGCTGCTGGAGGGCCCCCAAAACACTGGGATCAGTTGAAGTCCAGAGATCAGAATCTGGTGGCTCTGGTCTGTAGACAGCGTACCCTGCTCACCCTGGAGCCCTTTCCTCTGGTCAGGGCCCTGATGTCCTGCCTGGCTTTGTCTCCTGTGAGAGGCAGGGCAGGGCAGTGGTTAGCAGTGAGCGTGCTGGAGCCAGGCAGTCTGCTGGGCTGGACCACCTATACCACTTTCTTGCTGAGTGACCTGGGGTGAATCATTCAGCCTCCCAGGCCTCAACTTTGCCATATGCAAAACGGACACACAGTATTCTCTTTCCTAAGACTGTCGTAAAGGCAGTCAAAACAGGAGGCCCTGAGGGTGCTGCTGGGAGGGCAGGGAATAACCAGTGAATGCCACCTGCTGATCTCATCCGCCTGGGGGTTGTCTGTACTCTGGGCCCTGCTGGCCAGCTAGACAGCTGCCGGCTCACTGCAAAGCCCCTACTGTGCAGTCCACTGCTGAGCTCCCTACCAGCCCCTGTCCCTGCAGTAGTCTGGGTTCAAATCCTAGCCTCAGCTCTTCCTAGCCAAGGTCTCCAGGAAAACCAGTCCAGTTCTGCGTCTCTGCCCCCTGTTGTGCAAAACAAGGGTAGTGACACCTGTCCTACTAACATAGACATAAGAACAGTGACTTGGGGGCAGACAGACCTGCATCTCTATTTCTTGCTCTTTGCATGGTCTTGGGAAAGAGCCTCAGTTTTCTGGGCTGTAAAATGGGGCTACTCCCTTGTAAGGCTTTTTTCTGTGAGGGCAAAATGAGATTCCTTGTGGATGGTACCAAGGACCGGCAGGGCTTAATTCTTGGGTTGGGGGGGGCATTCATACAACAGCTAGGATGCCTTACCACACACCAGGCACTGTCCTACTGACTGGGGTACAATAGTAGACAGGACAAAGTGGGTCTCTCTTTGAGACACAGACTGTAGTGTGGAAGGTAGACAATGGATAGATATCAAGCAAATACTAGGGGATGAGCTAGAGAATCCAGGAGTACTTGAGCTGTGTGGTCAGGGAGGGCTTCTTGGAGGAGGTGACATTTGAGCTGAGACATGCAGGACCAGAAGGTGTTGGTGGAGGGAGAGTGCAGGGAATGGGATTCCAGAGAATGGAGAGAGAACACGTGAAGAGAACAGAACATGCAGAGGGCCCAGCTCAGCAGGGAATGAATAAGCCTGGGGCGTCTGAGCTGCTGCAGAGGCGGAGGCGGCTGGTGAGGGGAATAGGGCAGAGCGGGAGGGAGGGGCCAGAGCCCTGGGAGCTAAGCAGGGCTCTGAGTGTGATGGGAAGCATCGCAGTTGCGGGCAGGTCCGGGAAGTGACTGGTGATTTGAACACGGTCCTCCGCTGCTGAGCGAGGACCGAGCTACATACAGGGGACAGGAAGGCCAGTGAGGAGCTGTGCCGAGGGCCAGGCCAACAGGACGGTGACAGTGAGTGTGCAGTGAGATGGCCGGACTTAACGAGGACCCAGCAGTTGCTCAAGGTGAGCGCAAGAGGCCCAGCCACCCTCCTGCGCCGGAAAGGAGGTGTTTCCCTCGCTGTAGCTGCATTCCCCCTTTCGGCGCGCTCCTCCCCAAGGACTCTCCCTCCGAGAGCAGGCTGCCCCTGGGAGCCGGTAATGAGGCTTCTGGGACAGGTGCCCGGGGGGCTGGCAGAGCCTCTTCCCTGGGCCGCGTGGAGCCTGTGGCCACGCTGCTCCTTGGCACAAAGTTCAAAGGGAGGAAAGCTGGTCTTGGCAGCTCTTTGCCCCATTTTTAGGGTCCTCCTCTTGCCCCAAGCTGCCCTGAGGCCCCTTGGCACCCCTGCTCGGGGTCTCGGATCTCAGCCAGCTCCTGGCATCGCCCTTCCCGAGCCTTGTCTCGTTCCCTTTAACCCAGCCCAGGCAGAGAAACCAGGGTCGGGTCTTTGCCAAGGAATCAGATGTTATTCTCTGCACCCCGCTGCACTAAAATGGGATCTTTCCCGGAGACATCAGGCCTTCAGCCCAGGAGTTCAAGGGGTGGACACTTCCCGCATCGCAACCGATAGAACAGGAGTGAGTGGGGGTGCTGAACAGCTCGTTCACACCTCTGTGGCCTCCTCTATTCCCCCTTCCATGATCAACCGTGCTCCTAAGTCCAGCTCACTAACCACACATTTCCCGAGCAGCCTGCCTCCTGGTGGTGTCCTAGGCACGGCCAGGCATGTGCCTTCCACCCTCAGGACCCGAGAGCAAGGCCACTGTCATCCTCCTTGTGCCGCTGAGGGTGGCCAGGCTCAGAAAGGGAAGTGATTGTCTCAGGACACACAGGTGCTGGTGGCAGAAGTGGGCAGGGTCCTGCCTCTGCAGCTGAGATGAGCACCGTCTCCTTGGCTCCATGCCCTCTCTGCCACCCTCTTGCTCTACAAGGATTTAAATGACAGCAGGTGGCTCTGGTTAAGATCAGAGGAACAACAAGGCCATTTTTGAGTGGTGACAGACAGGAATGGATCACAAAGCATGTGTCCTAAGCAAGGTTTAAAACAGACCAGGACAACATTTATCAGTCATGGGAGATGACAGAGGTGATAACTCACCGCCCTTTGTCCGGCAAAACTGTTACAGAGCCTGGCACACTGCTTGAAGGGCTGGAGGTGTGCAGATCCATCTATCCATCCATCCATCCACCCATCCATCCATCCATTCCTCCTTCCCTTCCTCCTTCCTTCCCTCCTTCCCTCCATCCATTCATCCATCCCTCCATCCATCCACTCACCCATCCACCCATCCATCCATCCATCTATCCATCTATCCCTCCCTCCCTTCTTCCCTCCTTCCTTCCCTTCTTCCATCCCTCCCTGCCTCAGTCCATTCATCCACCCCTCTATCCATCCACCCATCCATTCATCTGTCCATCTGCCCATCCATTGATCCATCCATCCATCCATCCATCCATCCATCCATCCATCTATCCATCTATCCCTCCATCCTTTCTTCTGTCCTTCCTTCCTTTCCTCCATCCCTCTCTCCTTCAATCCATTCAACCATCCCTCTATCCACCCACTCATCCCTCCATCAGTCCATCCATCCATCCACCCATCCATTCATCCATCCATCCATCCATCCATCCATCCATCCATCCATCCATCCACCCATCCATCCATCCATCCATCCATCCATCCCATGGGCAACCACCATGTGGCAGGCACCTTCATGGGGACAGATGCACCATCTACCCTTTTAATATCCCCTATTCTCCTCCACCAGACCATGTGTGCTTTTCACATGGTGAAGAGTGCGGTGTCAGGAATCAGCCCACTTCCTTGCTGTGTGGCCTTGAGCACACCTGTCTGTCAGTGTCCCCGTCTGACTTGGGGTTGTGGGGACTCCATGAGTTAACACATGCAAAGTGTCAGAATGGTGTGGTTGTGAGAAGACACTGTTAGCTCCATCCTGCCGTATTCTCCAAGGATGGGTGGGAGAGGTGGGTATTTTCTATCCTGCTGGTCAGTGCAAACTTTTTTGTAACAGCTGTGTCTCCCTCCTTGTGTAACCGTCCTGGCATGGCATGCAAAACTCATTTACCAGGAGCTATCAATCCAGAGTGTCTTTATGCTTGTGGTTAGGTTGTCATGATTATTCTTTCAATAATTTTTTGAATGCTGGAAGCTTTAGCCCTATTACCTTATTTAATATATATAACATCTCTATGCGGTTTGTACTGTATTTCCCAGTTTACAAAACAGAACACAGGCTCAGGGAGCCTGCACAACATCATTCATCCTCCCACTACCATCCATTCATCTATCCATCATCCATCCACCCATCCCATCCATCCATCCATTCATCCAGCCAGCCAGACAAGATTTACTAGTACATTTTATTAGCCTGCCAGGTACAGTGTTAGTAACAGTGAGACCCGGGCCCTGCCCTATCTGGGCTTCCAGTCTGGCAAAGGTGGAGCTTATCAGCATGCTGAGGGAGTGCAGGGTGCAGTGGGTGGGCTTGGCAGGGGCCTGCGTATATGTAGCTGGGTTTCAGCCCATCTAGGAAAGTCAGCCAGAAACTTCCCGGTCCAGCCCTAGCTCACGCCTCCTGAGTCCCACCTCTGCCCTTCTCAACACCGCAGACACCCTTTCATCAGGCTTGGTGGTCCCTGCTATGACATCTTCTCATCCAAAGGACACAGATGTCATCCATCCCGAGAAGCCCAGTGCATCTGCGCGCTCTACAGGACCCCATGCGCTGTCATTTGTTTGCTGGCAGGGTACTGACTCCCAGGTCTGCTTTGGGAAGCCTTCCTCAGCCACTACTTTGCCTCCGAAGAGCCAGGTTGCTCCTTCTCCGAGTTCCCACAGGAGCTATCTCCCCATAATGACTTCCCCCTCGACTTTCCTCCCCTCTGGACTCAGGACCTTGCTGAGAGCAACCAGGTCTTATTCGCCCTTGAACCTTGTGCAGAGCTGGGCTCACGGAGGGTCTCAGTGAGAGCTGGGTTCTGGAACAAGTGGAAGGGCAGAGTGGAGAGGAAACCAGGGCTGAGGGCTGTAGGGTTGGCACACACAGTGTCATCTTGCTGCCTAGCTCTTATCAGCTGACTTGTGGCCGCCTGGCATGCTGTGTTGAGAAGGATCCTGATGCAGCATCTGGCTTGGTGGGAAGAGGACTGTGACTGAATCGCTACGTCTGCCTTGGATCAGGGAAGGACGGCAGCAAGTGCACCTCATTTCTGACATCCAAGGAACATCCTTTTGCTTTTTTTGGAGAGACTGGAATTGAATCCAGGGCCTTTCCAATGAGCTACATCTCTATCCCTTTTTATTTTTAGTTTGAGACAGGTTATCACTAAGTTGCTCAGGCCAGCCTCAGATTTGGGATCCTCCTGCTTCAGCCTTCTGAGTAGCTGGGATTACAGGTGTGTACCACCATAACCCGGCTCCTTTTGCTCTTTGAGGCTTTGTCTTTCCCATCTGCAAAATAAGCAGTCTGTAGACGTAATTATATCCAACACACTAGGACTCTGAGCCCCATACCCTCATCTAGTGTGATTTTTCTTTGGGGACAGAAGTCACCTGCCAGCCAAGCCCTGGTACTCAGTAAATGCTGGTCAGATGACTTGGTCATCAAGAGCCTTGTCCCATTTCAACACAAGGGAAGTGATGTTAGCGAAGTAAAAACACGGCCCCTGAGCCTCACAGCGAGGTCTTCTGTCTCCTGGCTGGTGCTCCCTCCTGCAGTTAGTTGAATGCATGTTTCTGATCAGAGATCTCCCCTTGTCAGTCAAACAGTGGTCCCCATCACCAACCACACTGCATTCTGAAGCTACAAAGCACTTCCACATTTGTTATTTTGCACTTGAGCGGCACAAAGATGCTGATGAGACAGGAGTGACAAGCGCTCTCAGCCGGCAGATTGAACACTGATGCTCAGAGAGGGTGTGTGATTCACTAGGGTCACACAGAACTGGGATTCCAATAACTCAGGTTTTTGCTTCCAGACTCCAATGCTCTGTCCAGCTGGCTCTTACTAACAGTTTGGGGGCTGGATTCCATTTCCTCACAGGAAAGATGAAAGAGCAGAGACACAAAGGGGATGTAACGGGAACCAAGCTCGCCTTTCCCATGAGGCCAAGCCCCACCTGGGGCCACCTCTTTGAGGGGGGCGGCTAGAAGAGGAGCCAGGGGGTCATAGGACCTGAGCAGTGGGGTGCCAGCTGGATGACAGGCCTCCGAGGCCTTACCCCTGACCCCGGCCCTGGCTTACACCAGCTGGGTAAACAGGAGCCGGCCCCTTCCAAGGGCTGGGTGGGGATTCCTGTCCCCCTCAGGCTGCCTGTCTGTTGCTAAGGATTCTGGGAAAGTGGTGGGGAAGCTGGGAAGCTGACTGGGAGCAGCTGCACAGATGGACTGTCTGGGGCTGTCCTCAGGAAGATAGGATGACCCCAAACTGGGGAAATGACTGGACCCAGCCTGGCCTTCACCTTCTCCTTTTGTCTCTGCTCCCCACAATTCTTGCTTAATCTTAATCTAAGCAATGCAACTCTGGGTATGTGACTTGGTCCCTTGTGACTCAACTTCCTCACTTGGACCATGGCCCAGGGGATAAACTCTTCAGGGGTAGAGAAATCCTTCCCTTGTCCCACCTACACCCTGTTCTTAGAGGCTCCCACCCCTCTCATAAACTGGAAAGGTCACACGGTCCCCATCCCACGCAGTGGCCGGCCAGACCAGGGGAAGCAGGTGCCTGTGTGTGCTGGGGGAGGGAGGGCAGAAGCGAGTCTCCCCCTGATTGTGGAGATGGCCCTGGGAAGGGACGTGGAGGGCCCAGGTGGGAACCGCTTCCTCAGTTGAGACCTTGGCTGCTTTCCTCACAGCACCTGCAAGCGGAGCACAATCAGGACCTCCTGTGTGGGGCGTCCTCTGACAGCCTGCGCTCTCCCCACTCTGAATGCACTGACCCAGCATCCCCGGCCGCTTGCACACACCCTCACCTCTGCATGTGCACACCGGCTCTGGGGCCCTCTCCCCCATCATGCTTCTCCGGGTGTCCCATAGCCACCACCACTGTGAGGGCTCTCGCCTCGCCTCCTGCGCCTCACAGGGCTTCGTCTGCCGCTGAGGACACGGCCACTTCCTGCCTTGCTTATCGCTGCCCAGGGCTGCCCACCGGCGGAGCCGTGGGCTCTTGAAGGAAGGCGCTGCCTTGCCTTCTCAGCCTCCCCAGCGCCCAGCACAGTGGGCACCCAATATAGGTTTGTCTCCTGCACCTCCTTGGCTCCGGTACCTGCTACAGAGACTAGGGGAGCATAGTTCCAGGGTCCACTCATCTTCTTTAAACACACAGAAAAGGTGAGATGCAAGGGGAGAAAGAGCTCAGGTTTTCAGCCGTCCGGTGGGATCCGAGGCTGCAGGCCCAGAAGGTCAAGTTCAGTGAACATCTGGCTGAGAACTCAGCGGTCGCACCCTCCCTCTTGCTTGGGAGATAAAAATGTTCTATGCACGATATGCTAAAGATCACCGTACCAAGTACTGTATGCTGCCCATTGTGGCAACAGTCATGAGACCGGGCTGCCTGTCTTCTCCTAGTGTTTTCAGAGAATGCGGAAACGAGACACACAAGGAGGCCCTGACTCCTTTCCTGCTCATCTCTGGACCGCCAGAGCCTGAGTCAGAGTTGGACTCCGAGAGTCCCGGGAAGGGTGGCTGACCCCGACCCCAGCGAGCGGGCGGAGCTCTCAGCAGGCCTCCCCTTGGACACACGCGCTCTGTGGAGTGTAGACGATCAGAAGGCTTTGGGGGAATCAAAAGCAGCTACTCAGGAAAGGCCAGGGCCCTGCTGAAGAGGCTGCTCTGCGGGGCCACTCGGCCCCCGGGCTGGTGATTCATGTCTCGCGCACTCGGGGTGGGAGCGCAGGCCGGGTATGAGCTGAATTCATAAGACCTTCTCTGTTTTATCTCACAGATGTTTCTGGGATGGATGTGTCAAGGAAAAAAGAAAAAAAAGGACGAAGTTGAAAAATTCCAACTCAGCACATGTCCTCTGGCCCTTGGAGACGTGAGGAGGGATTCAAACGCCTTTTCTCCTCATGCGTCTGACCTCTCAGAAGGCTAAATTGCGGGCCCATCAGGGCTGTTCCGGGCACTTGCTGGCTACGAAGATGAACTCCTCAGTAGCCTGGCTTCCCTTTGGAAAGAAGCGTGCAAACATGGCTCCGTGGGTGGTGGTGTGGACCGCTCACCGGGTTCTAGAACCTGTTCCCACAAATGATGGGAGCTGATCCTAGCGCTCACCACCTGCAGGGTGACGTGCTGACCGACCACCGCCTCGTTGCACCCAATGAAGTCAATGCTTCCTCTCTCTCTCTCTCTCTGTCTGTCTCTCTGTCCCATTACCTGGGATAAATCTAGGGCCTCAGGCCTGCTAAGCAAGTGTTCAATCCCTGAGTTACCTCTTTATCCCGAGGTCGATGTTCTTATTATCTCATTTTCTAGATGATTTGCCTGCAAGTGTGAAAAATACCCATCCATATGTATGCCTTCTTGTATGCACAAAATCTGCTCATATGGACATCGCAGTCTTTAATACCCAACTGCAAACATGTACACATGTCTGTGTATCTGTACATATATAGGTGTACGTGTTCTCCTGTATGTCTTCTTTCATAATAGGTACAATTTATTGAGCATTGTCTTTTCTTTCCCTCAATATTGGGACGGCTGAGCTACATCCCCAGACCTTTTAAAATCTCATTTGGGGATGAGGTTCTTGCTAAGTGGCCCAGGCTGGACTCAAATTTTGAATCCTCCTGCCTCAGCCTCCCAAGTAGCTGTGATTACAGGTGTGTGCCACCACATTCAGCTTATTAAGCATCTTCTCTGTGTAAGTTTCTACTATTGCTTTATGTTGTCACAATCCTGTAGGGAAAATAGCATTACTACATCAGAGATTAGAAAACTATGGCCTATAGGCCAAATTTGGCCAAGCACTTGTTATTGAAAGTACAGTTTTATTGGAACGCAGCCACACCCGTACGGGTCAGCAAGACAAATCGTAGCAAGTCCCACAAGACAGAATGTTATCTCTCTGCCCTTTTATGGTTTGCTGATCCCAAATCTATATTTTTCACATCAGGAAACTGAGACTCAGACAGCGTATTTCACTGTCTGAGGTCATGTGCCAGGAAGGGTCTGGTTAGCTGAATACCTGGCCACCTGCCACACCAGACCCCTCTCCCACCAGGTGCCTGTGGGCTTTGACTGCAGTGATTCCACATACTTGTCATTTTGTCCCCAGGTGTCATCCACCTGGGGGAAGATGTGTGGGCTTGTGTGAGCGACTTTCTGTGTGGTGGATCTGAGAACAATGTGCATTTTTTTGCTGGGAAACAGGGTTCTTATTATTGGGCCATTTCAGTCTAATAATTTGTGTCCACGCATCCATCAATTCTGAGAAGCCAATGCTGAAAAATGGTCCACTAATGCGACTTGACTTAACAATTTGTTCTTGCAAGAATGTCAGATGCATTTTTAAAAGTGTTTCGAGACTGTTGAGAGCGCATGCAAGTTCAGGATCAGCATATCCTGTCATTACGTAAATGATCCTCTTTTTCCCGAGTAATGCTTTTTTTGTCTTAAAGTCTTCTGACCCCCTGATATTTATCTTGCTTCTCGTTGTATTCTAGAGAGTGTTTGCTGACATATATTTTCTTTCCCTTTGCTGACACCCCGTGTGCATCCTTATCTGTCAGCCTTATCTCTGGTCCACAGATAGAGCCTGACAGATTTTCCTCATTCAGACTAAGAATTTCTGCTTTTTAACAATTGAGTTTAATTCATCTTCATTTATTGTGAATACGAATATACGTGTGAGCTTATGTATAACTATTATGTATTTTCTTCATTATCTAATTAATTAATTAACTTTTGGTACTAGGGATTGAACCCAGGGCCTCCCTGTTAAGCTACATTCCCAGCCTTCTTTTTAAAAAATTGGTTTTTTGAGACAGGGTTTCTCTAAGTCACTAAGTTGCCCAGGCTGAGTTCAAACTTGTGATCCTCCTGCCTCAGCCTCCCAGAATGCTGGAATTACAGGCATGTGCTACCATGCCCAGCTGAATTTTCTTTATCTTTTTATTCCCTTTATTGGTTGAAAAGTTATATATTTTAGTCTTTAAGGGACCTTTACCTTTTTTTTTTTCAGTGCTAGTGATGGAACGCAAGTCCTTACACATGCTGAGCACATACTCTGCCCTTGAATGACCCCCACCCCTGCCCACCCTGCTGTTTTTTTTAACTCACCCATTTGTCTCCACTAAATCAAAACTTAATCGATGCCCTTATCCTCCCAAACAATCTCAATGTGCTTTGATTCCAATCTTACTCCTCCCATCTTCCATTTTATGGCTGTGTTTGTTCCAGCTACTATAAAAAAAAAATTCCCTAAATTAAAAAACAAAACAAAACAAAAACCATCACCAAGAATTCTCCTCTCTTTCTTACAAGCTTGTGTCAGCGTCATCTCTAGTAATTTTGTGTGTGTGTACGGGGTTAGGGAAGTGATGGTGAACCTTTTAGAGACAGAGCGCCCAAACTGCAACCTCAACCCCACTTATTTATTTATTGCAAAGTGCCAACACTGCAATCAAACCTGAATACTGAGGTTTTAGATTAGAAAACACAACTCATACCTTAACATCTTTTGTCTTTAAAAAAAGCACAGTAACATGTGTGCTATAGTTTCACCACGACTGGGTTGGGGGAATAGGGCATCCACACCAGCTCCATCCACCTTCTCTGTCCCCTCTCACGTCTGCACAGCTGACACGCAGGGCTGTGTACGCACACATGGGGGTCTAGTGCACCTGTGACCCCCTGCACAGTGCCCCTGAGTCATTAGCAAAATATTTACTATGTTCTTTGCTATAGAGGTGTTGGCTGGGCTCTCGGTCCCAAGTGGGGGCACCTAGCCATTGTGATGCTGATACTGGCTCTGACAGAAGTCTGTTCTGTTCTAGAACAGAAGTCTGTTCTCTAGGAGAACAGTGGTGAACTTAACCAGGCCTTGTGTGATTAAGGCAGGCTTCCTGGAGGCAGAGCTTCTGGCCTGAATCCCAGCAGAGGAACAGAGAGTAGCCAGACTGAAGAGGAAGGGTCTGGCTTGGAGTGGCCCATCCTGTGACAGTTCTGGGGTTGCTTCCTAGCCCAAGACTTAGAGTTCCTTAATTTCTCTGCACACTTTGCAGAAATGTTGTGAGACCCCAAAGAGACAATGGATGTGAAGGATCACTGCAAGTTCGAGGCCAGCCTGAACTACATAGTGAGATCTTGTCTCCAAAAATAAATAAATAAATAAAAAGTAGCTAACTAAGAGACAATGGATGTGATTGTGACCTGCAAGCTGAGAAGGGCTCCACGAGGCCAGAGTTTTAAAAGGAGAGCAGTGGTAACAGCCATTGTTTCTTGAGCACCTATTATGTGCTGGACCCAGCATTACTAATCTGGCCAACAATACATGCAGGGAGCACTAGTCTGTCATGAGTACCAAGGCAGAATCTAAAGGCAGAAAGGTGACATGCCTTATGCCAGGCCACACAGGGGCAGAGCAGGCATGGGGACACAGGGCTTAATGTTCCAATGGTGCACACCCTGCTGCCGCCGCTGCACCCTAGCCTGGATTGTTCTGTCTCTACCCTTTGCCTTTCATCCTTCTCCCTGCTCAAAGAGCCAGGGCCCTCAAAGGTCCTCCTGGACGGCAGGAGAGGAGACTCATACCACTGGCTGCTCCATCTGGGGGCTGGGATAGCCCGATTCTTCCCCTCCCCAGTCCCTCTCCCTCCCGGGGCTCCCTCTGCAGAGTTATGTGGAGCAGAGAATCAGGTCAATAGACTCCTGGCTGCCTCTGGCAAGGGGGTGGCTAGGCCCCCTCTGGAGCCCATCATGGTCAGCCTCTGCTTCCAGATTGGCCTGACGTGCCCCTCCCAAGCGCTTGAAGAGCCCAGGGGGGGCCAGCAGGTCGCTCCTCGCTCAGCGAGTCCAGGCCCGCATCTACCATCAAGAGCTACCGCGCGGGTGGGAATTCAGTGTTCACTGTGGACCTTCCGCTTTTACCATCTCAGCTGGCAATTCTTACTATCTCTGCCGATGCGGTGTGGCATTGGCTGAGGCTCTGGATTTGGAAAGCCTTGGGTTCCCGCCTTGCTCTGTCTAACCTCAGGCAAACTGCTTGGGCTCCCTGAGCCTCCGTTTTTTTCACCTGAAAGATGGAAATGTTAGTAGACTCACTTATAAAGGATGTTTGGGTTTCAATGAGATGATTCACACACAGGACCTAGCAGGTTGGCTGGCACATAATAGGAGCTCAGTATTTGTTGAATAGGTAACTTTACTATGTGATCCCTGCACTGAGTTTTTATGGAGACACTGCCACTTTGGGGGGGGGGAGGGGTTTGAATCTGGTGCTCAATCACCTCCCTGAACCTGAACACCTACTATGTGCAAGATACTCTTCAAGGCGCTTTATAAGAACTGCCTCACCTAATGCCCAGCATTACCAGCCCTTGGCCTCTGCCCCCTGTACAGGGGAGAGGTGGCCAGTGTGGACGGCACAGATGTGGTCTGCACCTGCCAGGTCATCTGGTCCAGGGCTTCCCACCTGCTTTGGCTCCCACCCCGGGCTCAGACTTTCAGACTCGGTTCATGTTTCCTAGCTGACACAGCGCTTTACCTCTCTTCCTTCCTTGAGCATTTCTGTCTCCTGACAACCAGGCAATTGCCATTCTGTCTCTGGAATGGCAGCTGGAGTTCCCGAGGCCTCTGTCTTCTTGCCTGCCAAATGGGGTGATTGGATAAATGCTTCTTGTTGACTCTAGGACTGCTGGCATGAAGGGAACGAATATAAACTGAGCCTGTTAGGGGCCAGACATCCATTCCCTCCTGAGGGTTCTGTCGGGGGAGGTTCTGTTAATAGCCCCATGTTACAAAGGGAGAAACTGAGGCTTTGGGTGCTGATGTCCTCTGCCCAACTCATTCAGCAATACAAGGAGCAGCGCAGACCTGTCTGGCCCCGTGCCTGTGTGTATAGCCTCCTGCGCTGGGCAGACTTCTGCAGAGACAGGAAAGCAATGGAAGGCGTTGTCGGATGTCCCGCGCAGGTCCCATTCAGGCCTGAGACCCACCCCTCCCTCAGCGTGTCCTGTCTGCTGCCAGCCTGCGCAGACAAAGGCTGGGCAGCCAGAACCCCTCAGAGTGGCCTGGGGCTCCTGCTGCAGCTCTTTCTTGGGTTTTTGGAATCCAGCCCAGGGTTGGCTACCAGGCCTGGGAAGGAATTTGCAGGTCCTCGTTTCTAAAGCAAGGAAAAGCAAACTGTGGGCGCCAGCCCTCCCTTCCCACCAGCCAGACCCAAGCATTGTGAGGAGCTCGCGCAGCCAAGGAGAGTTTGCAAATCCCAGCTTCCTCCCCTGGTCCCCACAGCCTACTCCTGCCGTCTGCATTGCTTGGCTCTTGCCTCCGCTGCCCAAGCATAGAGTCCACATGATCCCCAAGCACGTCCTACAAATGGCTGCCTCTGCGCCTCTGCCCCTGCCACTGCTTCTGCTGGGAATGACTTTGCCACCATTTCTGTGGATCCCAATTTGGCTTGCTCTGGGACCGAGCCTCTTCCTCCAGGAAGGCTTCCAGGATGTCCGGGTCATTTCCCCTCCTCTGGACCCCACTGGACTTTCCCCAGTGACCCAACCATTGCCCTGGTGTGGTCTGATCCTTGAAGGGGTCTGAAAATAGATGCGTGACTGAGGGAAGTGAGTGGGTGAGAATGGGTGTTGTGTGTCTGCCTGTGTAGCAGTAGGCAGGGGAGGGGAGGCAGGCCAGCAGGAGGCCTTTGGGGTGCTGTCTCCACCCCGCCATGGCCCCTCATACCCTGGCCAGGAATCTAGACCGGGGTCAGGGTGCAGGCTGTCTGCTCCCACACAGAGAGCTGACCCAGCATCCTGGAGACACACATACACCAAGGAGAACAAGCCCTGCACCCCTCCAGGTGCGCGAGGCTGGGAGGGGGGAAGGCGGTTCACCGGCCCCACATGGATGCCATGGCCTCAGGGTTTGGTGTGGCCCTGCCTTCCTGGTGTCCTGCCCTCCTCATAGCCACTGCCACACACTTTGACAGGTTCCGGCACAGGTCAAGTAAGATGCTCTTGCAGCTCTCCTGTGCTCCAATTCATACTACCTTCCTTCCTTTTTTTTCTCTATCTTCTTTCTTTTTGTGTTAGCAATTGAACCCAGGACCTCAAGCATGTCAGACAAGAGCTCCACCACTGAGCTACATCCCCAGCCCCTGTTCTCTTAAATTTTTTTTCCTCCTGGTACTGGGAATTTAACCCTGGGTCTTCACACTGAGTGATATCCCCAGCCCTTATTTTACTTTTTACTTTGAAGCAGGGTTTTCTTACTAAGTCACTAAGTTGCGCAAGCTGGCCTCAAACTTCCAGTCCTCCTGGCTTAGCCTTCCGGAGAAATTACAGGCACATGCTGCTATACTCAGCTAGTCTCCAACGCTCTCTTTTTAAAATTTTAGTTCTTTTGATCTTTTGAGACAGAATCTCCCTTGAACTGGCCTTGAATTCACCATGTAGCCCAAGCTGGCCTTGAACTATGGCAATCTTCCTGCCTCAGCCTCCTGAGCACTGGGATTACAGATGGGCGCCACCATGCCCGGCTCTTTAATTCTTCTTTTCCCCCTAGCTCTTTAATTCTTAGTGTGACAACATAACACCTAAAGACCAAGAATAGACTCCAATTCGAGGGCTGAGGGCATAGCTCAGTGGTAGAACTTCCCTAGCAGGTGTGAAGCCCCAGATTTGATCCCCAGTACTGCGGGAAGAAAAAAAGAAATATTGCCCAGTTCTTAATTACGATGTTTTACTATGATAGCATGCTCTAATTCCTGCCTCCTACATCTACCAGTGAATATTCTATGTGTGTGTGTGTTCTTACTGTAACAGTTCACAGTTCTGTGACTAACACCCTCCAATTCCTGCTTATAAGGCTACAATTTTAGTAATCTGTGGTTGTAAAATTCTCTAATTCTATGATTATGACCTTTTTATACTTGCAACATTCTAAACCTCCTGCTCGTCTTCTTCTCTGTGCTTCCTGTTCTTAGTGCCTCTGTGATTACCCGATTGTAACGTTCTGTAATTCCATGATTATAACCTTTCCAGGCCCGTAACCTTCTAACGTCCCTGCCTGACTGTGACTGTAACACTGCACAGCTCTGTGGCTGGAACGGGTGGGGAGCGCCGCATCCCCAGCCTTAGCCCGGTTCACCGCTCCCTCGGAAAGGTCTCCGGCTTTCTCCCACGGCCTGGCCCCTCTGGCCTCTTCCTGCCAGGATCAGATGGCTCAACTGAATGTTCACCAGAGCAGATGTGAAGAGGCCTGAGGCGCTCCAGGTGAGCGGGTGCTGCTTCCCTGCCTGTTGTCAGGTGAGTGGGGAGCAGCCTAGGCCCTGCGGCTGCTGCTCCTGCCCCGTTAGTCCATGGAGAGGCACTGGCCCCTGTCCCCAAGCCCCACATTAGAAACCGGCGAGCTGCCATGTGGTCCCCAAATCCCTGCGGTGCTCAGACCCTGGCGGTATCCCTGCTCTAAGTGCTGACACAAGACTCAGAATAGCCAAGACCCCAGCAGCCGCCTCAGCCAAGATGGAGCAGAGTGAGTGTGGCTTCGGCCCTTGAGGCAGCCCTTCTGCTATGACAGGTTGATCTTCGCCTGCGTGCTGTCAAAAGTGGCCTCTTTCTCAAGTTCTGACAGCAGATACCTGTGTCTTCCTTCTGGTTCTGTCTCTACGGTGTCTCCACGTGTCCTGGGTCTGAGCCCTGTCCCCCAGACATGGTGGAGTCCCCCAGTACATGGACAAGGGGCTGGGTACTTTTGGGCCCATTTTCTCTGCAGTAGTCCAAGCCCCGCGTAAGCTATTTCCTGGGCGGAACAGGGCTCCAACTTTGGTTTAATTCCATGCTTGGTCTGCCTGAGCCGCTCTGTGTGCAGGTGTGAGGGTGCCGGTGCTCTGTCCTGGGGGCCCTGGTACTTCATCACTGACACCAGCTTGTTTTATTGAGCACTTGCTATGTCCCAGGCACTTTACACTGATTCCCCCAATTAAGTCCTCACAGTGACCCCAGACAGAATCAGAACATCAAGAGAGGTAGCTCAAAGGTGCCAGCCGCTTAGGAGACGGGCTACACCCAAATGGATAGACAGCAAACCTCAACTCTGTGGCAGTCTCTGGGACAATAACCTGTACTGGCCAAGAAGACAGCTGGGGCACTGCCCCGCCTGCAGAGGAGGGGTACTGTTCCTGCCACCCCCTGCTGTGAGCCCACTAGCCGTAGGCGCATGGCGATTAGAGAATCTAGGTCTTGCCATAGACATGGACAACACAGGGTCTCAGCCCTGGGCCCGAGTGGGGGAGGGGAGCAGACGGAGCCCAGGGCTTCAGGCCTCTCCTTTCATAGGAACCCTGTGCTCCAGTGGGGAGGGAAGGGGGCAGGGGCTCTGAATTCCACACTCATTGACTAAGAATTTCAGGAAAAACTGGTTTGGCTCAGCTGGACTGAAGGCAAAGATCAACTGGAGGTCAAAGGCAGGGGGAGGCAGAAAGAATTTGTCTCAATTCACAAACCCTCCCTGGGTTCAGAGATGGGCCAGAAATGGACACAGCCTTGGAAGAACTCGGGTCCTGGGGAAGGGGGCTGGACAGTGCATGGGCCCAGGGAAGGGGAGGGGAGGGGAGGGGAGGGAAAGGGAGGAGAGGGGAAGGGGAGGGGAAGGGAGG
>NW_004955452.1:2811570-2906799 GCF_000276665.1 Chinchilla lanigera | reverse complement strand
GCCAATCACCCCATCAAGCCACCCTCCTACTCAAAACCCTGCCGGGCTCCCCGGTGCCCTGGGGCTACAGTGAAACTCCTTGGGGGCCTCCACACTCCCTGGCCTCCGCCTTCAGCCCTGCCCTGCCCTCCTGGCTCCCAGCCACTCTGGGACACAGGGGTCCGGGTGCAGCTCCTGAGCCCTTGTCTCCGCTCTCCCTTGCCACCAGCCAGCTTCTCCTCAGGTGACCCTCATTTGCCTGCCTTTCTGGGCAGATGGCCTTCTGGCTCCTGCCGTGGGGCAGGGAGGGGTGTGCGTTCAGCTTCCCACCTGCTGCAGAGCCCTTGTAACCAAAGCAGCCACAGCCTCTCCTGGGTTCCTCCTTTGCCTTGCAAAAGGCAGAGGCCTCGCCTGGCCCCCAGGTGGCCCTAGCACTCAGCTCCCACCTGGTTCTCCCGCTGCAAGTGTGGAGTGTTCTGAGCTGCTGCACATCCCTCCTCTGAGGGATCCAGAAACTGGGCATCCTGATTCCGGGCCCGGGCATTCTCACTCCAACACAGGCTCCCTCCCAGCCCTCTCCGCTCGTGACCCAAAGATGATCACCAGTGGGGTGACCAAGCATGCAGATCACCCCTGAAAAACTGCATCTCTGCTGGGAGCAAGGTCTCGATACTACATTATCAGCCCTATTTCACAGTGGTTCAGAGAGGCCAAGTGCTGCTCTCATACAGCTAGGACATGCCAGAACTAGGATAGAACCTGCATGTTTCTGAACCAGAGTCCATGTCCAGAAGCACAGGCAGCTTCTGGCGCCTGAGACCAAGGTGCAGTGGCAGATGTGCTCCTGACTTGTGAATGTTCTGGGAGCTTGTGGCAACCTGAGGACAGCCGTAGAGAAGGGGAAGCAAGTGTCCCATCATGAAGTTTTCTGCCCCCTGGGCTGGGGAGAGCCAGGCTCTTGGTTACCATCCCTACCCACCCCTGGCTGCCTGGCAATGCCCCTGGGAAGCTGGCTTTGGCTGGCCCACCTTGCCCTGGCCACAGGCACCCTGGGACGAATGCTCATAGGGCTGCCATCCCAGGCTAGAGCTGAAAATTAAATTAAAACCACGACAGGGACAGTTAATTAAAGCAGATTAGCGCGAGACTAATTAGGGACACTGACACTGGAACCATCGCACTCCAAGATGTTAATTAGCTGTTCATTAATGTCAGCTCCCCGTTCAAGAGAGAAATATGAACAGCCTTCTCCAAGCTTCCTTCCAGAGCTGGGTAAACAGGGGTGGCTGCCTGGGGCAGCCCAGCCCCCACCAGCCCCCTTCCTCCTTCCCTCTGCCCTGGAGTCTGCCCATGTCCTTTGTCTCCCTCTGTGCCAGTGTCTGAGTGTGGCCACTGCCAGCAAGAACTTGGACCCATGGGAAGAAAGGGCGCAGTAGGGCCCAACATGCAGAAGCTCTGGAGGAAGGTGATGAATCTGCTCTACCACCACCTTGTGCCCCGGGCACCCTCTGCCCTGCCTCCCTGCTCTCTGGCACGGATGGGATGGAGGCCAGCCTTTCTTTCTTCCACACCATCAATTAGTCCCATGGTCCATCCATTCATCCATCTATCCATCCATTAATCCATCCACCCACCCACCCACCCAACCATCCATCTAGTCTCCTATCTTTCCACCCAGTCATGTTATTCTTCCCGTGGCTGCCTGGCATATATTCTGTGTATAATATCTATGCATTCACTAGTCTTAAGTCTATCCATCTAACTATCTATTGGTCTTCCTTCCTTCCTTCTTCCTTCCTTCCTTCTTCCTTCCTTCCTTCCTCCCTCCCTCCTTCCCTCCCTCCCTTCCTTCCTTCACACCATCCATCCAATTATCTACCCATCTATTCACAAATCCATCCATTCATCCATCTACTGACACTTTTATAAAAAAAAATCCATCTACCTACCTACCTATCCACTCCCAAATATTTATTTTCCCTCCACTGATCCCCTCCTCCACCCATCCACCTGTCCATCACCTAATCTTTCTATGCTTAGACTTATCCATCTACCCAGCGAACCCAAGAACACACCTGCTGAGTCCTCTACCCACTCTCAGCACCCAGCCACCCACTCACTGCCACCCATTCACCTCACACCGATTCTTCCATCAACCTGCCAATCCCTCCTCCTCCGTTCATTCTTCTCATGCACATCTCCCATGCACCCACCCCGTGTGAGGAGCGAACAGAGGTGAGGAAGAGCACAGACAGTGAACTCTCTTGTCCTGATGTTACAGCTGAGAAAACCAAGATGGAAAGAGGAGAAGTTCCCTGCCCAAGTCATCTATCAAATTCATACCAACATTCATTCATTTACCATGTACTGCATTGCCTGCTGGGTGTCACTTGAGGACACAGTGACAGGTACAGTTCCCAGCTGTACAACATCATGGTCTAGAGCAGCGATTCTTGAGAGAACCGATGCAGTGATCACTGCTGCCCCTGAAGGCAACACATGCTTACACAGAAAATGGTTGTGTTCAGTGTCTCAGGCTTCCCAACCAACCTTAAAGGCCACCCATGCCCCTTAATCCAGATTGGTGCTGGCTGAGAGACACACAACAAACAGAAAGCCACACCTGGGCTTCTACTCCTGGTGACGCAGAGGTGGGAAGTGTCAGCAAAGTCCTCCCGGAGGAGGTGGCAGCCAGGGTGAATGGTGAAGATGTAAGGCGTTAGCCACGCTCTGCTCCTGCTGAGCCCATGGATTTTTTTTGTACCAGGCATTGAACTCAGGACCTTGCGCTTGCCAGGCAGGCACTGTGCTGCTGAACTACATCCCTGGTCCCTGAACTCCTGGAAAGGAGGCAGCTGCAGGTGTTTCCTGGGCTCTGTCTGCAGCCTGTCTGGGGCGAGCAGAGCCTGCTTACTGTAGGAATGGGAATCTTGCATGACACCACTACACCAGTGGCGCTCTTTACTGTAGGAATGGAGCAGAGCTAAGACCTGGGCCTGCTGACTCTCCCCAGGGAGCAAGGAGAGTGCCTCTGGACCTGCCTTTGCCCTTGTTCTGGGGTTGGCTGGGGTTCCTACCAGTCTGTCAGCTTGGTGTTGGCTCAAATGCTGCCAGACAGTGCCCAGGGCCCATGGCCCCGTCGTTCTCTGCCAGCCGGAGGGAGCCTGGTTCCAGGCAGGAACCTCAGCTCTGTGGCTTTGTGGGACAGGGCCTCCTGCATCCTGGCCTCCATCTGAGGTGGGGATTGGGAAGCAGGGATACAGGCTGGGCCTGGAGTTGTGCTGGAGCCAGCTGGACAGTTGGGCTGCAGCAGGCATTCTGGGAGATGGGCCACAGCCAATTGGTGGATGCCCCCAGGGAGGCCGGTGCATGGCCCGCCTGGGACTGGTCCCCACAGCAGCCTGGCCTTGCCTTTGCTTCTGCCTGCTCCAGCCTGCTCGGCGGTGGTGACACCTGGCTCCAGATGGTAACCCATCAGGCCAAGGTCACGACACTGATCAACTTCATTGACGGTAACTAGATACTGCCAGTGGAGCAGGGACTTAGGAGACATAAAGACGTGGGTTCAAATCACACCTCTGCCATTGGAAGAGAGGTGACAATAATAATACTGCTGCATCTGCTCCCTTCCTTGTTTTTATTTTTGATTAACAGTGCTTGGCAGGCCTTTTTCCATCCCATCCCTTTACCCTGCATCATTGTGCTTTATGGATGTGTGTGTGTGCGCGTGTGCGTGTACAGCATGTAGCTGGCTTTATTCAATTTTTTAACCCTAAGAGTCATTGTCTATCAAGAAGGAAATCTAACCTATTCATATTTATTGGAGCACTGGAATTGGCACATAGTGGATGCCTACCAAGGACTCTCTGCTCCTGGACTCACCAAAGGACCTTATATCTTTGTTCTTCTTGTTCATTTTCCCCTCCCCATGGGCTCAGGAACATGTAGTGTAAGTCCTGGGGCTCTGCCTGTGGAGCAAAGCTGCTCTTCATTCTGAGTGCCTCCCGCTCACTGCATAAGCAGAGAAGAGCTCAGGGGCATCAGGTGAGAGCACTAAGGGCTGAGGACAGAACTTTTCCTATGGATACCAGGGACAGAATCAGGGCATCTGTTACTCAATTCGGGGGTGAAGGGAAGCCCTACACCCAGGCCAGGGAGAGGGGAACTGGAAAGTGGGAGGAACAACCCAAGAACCTGAAGAAAGGTCCCCATATGTAGGAGAGACAGAGGTTACTATGCTGGCTTCAGGCTTTTCGAGGACTAAGTCTTCTGAACTTGACCTTGACCCTTTTTCCTGTTTGGTCCCAGGCAAGTCACTTGCCCGCTCTGAGCTTCAGGTTCCTCTTCTTGGATGCCTGGAAGCTAGGTCCTTTGTGAGTGGGGAGCCACCACTCTGCACAGGACTGGCTGCCTGTGGACTTCACTTGAGAGAGGAATAAACTATATTTATTTAAATCCTCATTATTTTGATTTTCTTTCACTCACACTCTAAACTGATACAAGCAGTTAAAAACGCATCCTGTGGACTCAAACATACCCAGTATGAATCCTGGCTCTACCAACAAAGCCTCCATTTCCCTATCTGTGAAATGGGTCTAAGCATGCATACTTCCTGGGTGCAATTCAAGAAGGAAATGCAGTGTGGGCATAAGGCAAAGGATCTGCTTCCTGATGATGGGCTGGGTCAGTAACAGCTGCTGTCGGGGTTACTGCTGTCAGTCAGTATCTTCCCTAGTTTTTCCATAAGAGCTGTGACACTATAGACCTTTGGCTTTTACATGACATTTTGGGGAGATCCGTGTAAGCATGGGGAGACCAAGGCTTGGATGCCAGAAAGACCTGTGTTCCAGTCTCAGTGCTGCCATTTACCAGTTGCGGCCGAGCCTGGCCACCTGTCTGAGCTCACCTCCTCTTTCCTCATCGCTCCCCAGGGGTTGGTGATACCAGTCTCCCTGAGGGTTCTTTTGAGGCTGTGCCCTGATCACCTTGGGGAGGGCGGCGGGAGGCGTCTGTCCCACGGAGGACTTTGAAGCGGTGGGGATGACCAAGCTCTTAAAGAGAGTCACACCACACCACGGCACAGCTTCTGGCCTAACTGGCCCCGAGGGGGGCTTCGGACGCAGAGAGAAAAACCAAAGCTCTATTTTAAAAAGCCAATCAATTTGCAGCAATCCAAATAAAAGCCATTAGATGTGGTTTCCCCACTGGACACACCCAGGGGCCTCTTCCTCACCGGCCTCCCAGGACACTGATTGGCAATTACTGACACTAATGGGGGCCGGAGAGGCCGGGTGATTTCCCTGCTACTCTCTGGGGACAGTGATGACATGTCAAGATCTGTCAGGTCGGGTCCACCCTGGGCAGTCAAGACCTCTAATCTGGCCAGGGATGGGGCAGCCAGCTGGGGTTGAGTGCCCCTGGGACCTTCGCCCTGTTACTTATTTATGGCTTGGTTTGACTCACGGTGAGTTAATGGTCCTACTGGGGCTGTGCAGATGGCCGGTCCCATGACAGCAGGGTAGGTGGGGGAACCAGCGAGGCTTCTAGGCCTGCCCTTCGACCTGGATCTGGAATTGCATAAAGGGGGCTTCGGTCCCCACAGGAAGTCTGGGAGCAGAGTGGGAACAGCAGGGTCACCAGAGAGGTCACCACAGAGGTGGTGAAATGTGGAAGCTGAAGCTGGAGTTTCCAGGCAAGATGAAAAGGCACAAGGACCAGCCTACACAGGGGCATCCGCCGGGACACCAAGCTGTGGAACTGTTGAGCTGACAGAGCCCTGAGAAGCCACCCAGTTCCACTGTGTCTTTTTATAGATGCTTGGCAGCCAAGGGACAGAGACGGGAAGGCACTGGCCTGAAGTCACACAGCACAGCTGGGGGAGCTGGGAGCAGAGCCTGGCTAGCTACCATTGAGCTGAGAAGTGAGATTTTTCCAGGGACAGTTGCTCCGACTCCCAAAGGCCACCTGGAGGCTGGGGAGGGAGATGGGCAAGCAGGTGATGACAATCAGAATGATAAGCATGGGGATATGGTGCCAGCAGGGTAGCCAGCTGTGCCAGCTCGGGGAAGGGCGGCCAGGGGCAGAACCCAGGGGACATGGGTGGGCGTGGGCATCCTGGCCATTCTGACCTGCAGTATAGTCCTTCCCAGGGACTGGACACAGAAGGACAGGGCCTTGGGGAGGCTTGGTTGTAGGGGGCCAGGAGGCCAGTAATGGCAGGCCAGGCTTCCACCTGGATGGAGACCCCAAAATCCATAGCAGCAGCAGCCACAACACTGCTGACCAGCACAGGATGGGGGTGTCCTCTGTCTAATCCCACAAATGCCTGAGACAAGATAGAAGGGGGACAGTCAGGCCTACAGTACAATTAATTTCCATTTTACAAATAAGGGAAAAGGAGGTCCAGAGAGGTTAAGTAACTTTCCTTGGGTCACACAGCAAGTGAGCAGTCATGCTGGATTCTAAATCCTAGCCTCCTGCAGTAACACCCACACATCTGCTCCTCTTCACAGCAGATGCCAGAGGGACCTGATGGCTCCGCAGACAGGGACCTTGGAGAGTGAGCTGGGAGCTCACGCTGCCCTCAGCCTCCCTGCAGCACAGCCCAGGCTATGGCTTCCAGTCCCAGCTTCCCGGCTGCATTGAGGCGTCAGGGTTTCTGAAGCCTAGAACTCCAGCTTTCATGCAGGCACCAGATTCTGGAATCTTTATGCGGCCTTTGGAGCCTCCGCACAGCTTCCAGGACTGACGAATTGCTTCCAAAACGTTCAAACGCCTTTGGAATCTTTGAACAGCCCCTGAGACTTAAATCCAAAGTGAGCGCCAAGGAGGCCAGGGGTGGGGAGTGCCGCTCCCACAGGCCAACTCGGCCAGCCCATCCTCGAGAGAGGCAGCCCTGCCCACGTGGGGGATGGCCGCACCCCGCCGCAGAGCCAGCCTCTGCAGCCTGTGAGGAGCACAGGGCTGTGGAGGCGCCTGGGCCTCCACCTTGCAGGGTGACCTTGGATAAATCCCTGCCTTTCTCTGGGCGTTTCTGTTTACATAATGGGGTTTGGGAAGGTTGTAGGGCCTGCAGCCAAGCTTTGGGATTCAGACCCAGCCCCTAGGGCCCCTGCCTTAGCCTGTCCTAAGTCCAAGGCTATCACCCCTGGGAAGCAGCCATGGGGGGCCGAGGGGAGACCCCAGCCCACAGCACTGCCCGCCCATGCTGCAGACTCGATGTCACTTCTCATGGGACTGGATTTAACCCGGGGCTCTTGCCCTCCACCAGTGCCTCTGAGGGAGGCCTTGGGGGCCCACTGCGTGCGGCACTGAGGCAGCACCTGGCAGCCTTCACTCGTGGTCTCGGAGGCGGACTGTTTCAGCCACCCAGCGCGGTCTCCATGGTGATGGGCTCAGAGCCAAGTGGGCCTTTTGAAGAACGCTCATAAAGGCTCAAACCCACCCCAGGCGAGCCGGCCTGTATCTGTGAAGCAAAACAGCTCGGGCCACCCCTTGACTTGTAAACCATGGTGGCCTGTGGCCTTGGCTGGCCTGGGGTGGGGGTGGGGATACAGCTATACAGCTTCCGGGATGCTGGGCTTGGAGAGACTGCGTCCCTCCAGCATCCTGGGCACCCTCTCCAGCCCACTCACCCATCCTGGAAAGAGATGCACCTAACTGTGCTGGCTGTGTGACCTAGGGGAAGTGTATTCACCTCTCTGAGCCTCGGTGCCCTGGTCTACTGTGGGCCCCAGGGGGCCACTCTGGTGCACCCCAAGGGAGACTGACGGAGGGAAAGGGCACAGCATGGTATCAAAGAGGTGCCTGGTGGGTGACAGTGACAGTGTTCCTCCGTTTGCCCTTGTTTTCCTGCCTGGGAGCACAGGGCGGCCTCCCCCAGGCAGGATCTGGCCTCCTCTCACGCTGCTGCACTCTGGCTGTGACCTCTGCATTTGCTTCCCAGCTACGCTTTAACAGTGGACATGAGTGCCCCACTGTCCTTGCTGAGCCACGCTTGAGGTGGCCCTCAACGGTCCTCAGGGAGCAAACACAGTCGTCCCTTGGGGTGCGCTCCAGGACTCCTGGGGGCCCCCAGACCTACAGAGGCTCACGTCCCTCCTATAAAACAGCAGAGCATTGGCACAGAACCCCCACGTGTCCTCCTGCAGACAGCAAGCCATCGCTGGATAATTTGTAATTCCTGACAGAATGTAAATGCTACGTCAATAGCTGTTACACGGTATTGTTCAGCGAACGATCACAAGGAAAGAAAGCCCGTACATGTTTGGTACAGATGTCATTTTTCCCCTCAAGTATGTTCCATCTAGGGCTGGCTGGATCCACAGACGTGAACCCATGGGTCCAGAGAGGGGGTGCTGACTGCAAATGTGAGCCAATAAACGCATGTGGGATGACAGCTTCTAACCCTCAGACTGGGGGGCGTGGGCTGTGGGGTGCTGGGAGCAGCCTGCACGGTGGAGGGTGGTGCGGGAGGATGGAATGGAATACACAGACGTCCCCTCATTTACATGGTGCTATGCCCCGATGGGCCCAAGGCAAGCTGGAAATGCCACAAGTGACGGTCGCATTGAGTGCACCTAAGCCACCCAACACCCTAGCTCAGGGACATGCCCACTCAGAGCTCCGGGTATCTGCACCCTGGGATCAGCAACCACCATCACCACAGAGGGACCCTACCATAGGTCACCAGGCCGGGAAGTATCAGAGTACGGTGTTTATTGGATGTGCATCGCTTTTGGACCCTTGTAGAGTCAAAAACTCACAAGCGGAAGCAGGGTAAATCAGGGAGACTGAGAGGAAGGCCAGCCCGGGGGTCCCAAGGGATCCAGGCAGAGGACTCCAGGTATAGAGGTTCCCAGAGGCTCACTGCAGCCTCCGCTAGGCTAGGCAGAGGAGGACACTAAGGTTCACAAAGGTGAAGTCCCTTGCTGTGGCCACACAGCTAGGGAACAGTGCTACCTCGTCCAAGACACCTCATTCAGGACTGCCCGTCTCCATCAGCACCAACTCAGATGCCCATCAGGAAGTCAGCCTTCCGCAGCCCGGGCCCCTCGTTCTCTCCAAGGGGCCAGACTGCAGCCTGGAACAGGTATCGTGCTGTTCCCACCGAAAGCCTCTCATCCCTGAGAGCCCCCTTCACCCCATCCTTCTTCTCCCACCCCTCCTGCCTCCCTCACCCTTCTGCACACTTTCATGCCTGGCTCCAAAGGCGCTAAAACGTTGCACCCCAGCAAGTAGTGCCCCGTGAAGACAAAAGATCCAGGGCTTGAATTCTGGCCCTGCAATTTAAAAACCGTGTGACCTATGACAAGTGACTGAACTTTCAGAGCCGGGGTTCCCTCACCTGGAAAACAGGAGCGGAGAACCTGCCTGACAGGTTACTGTGAGGAAGAGGCCAGTCGATAGGTGTGGTCATGTTTGTAAACAGAAAAGTCCTAGGCAGGGGGCTGGATTTAAAAGGATTATAATGGGTTGTAACATTGAACCGTGACGTAAATACATAACACAATATGCCTAATTAAAATAAATTGCAAACCATCAGTGAAAAGGCTACTAGATGTCAGCAGTTAGCTGGCGGCACACAAAACACAGACTAAGCTCCTCTGCCCGGCGAGCGTGGCCTTGGGTCGTTCATTTGTCTCTCGGTCCATTCACCAAGTTATCGATCCGGTCACCCCACCAACCCCCTGGAACACCTGTGAGGTGCAGGGCACTGCAAAGCCTCAGATGCCTGGGGACATGCACATGTCACTCCCACCCGCTGTGAAGATCAATGCCAGCGACTGCTTATGGAGCCCCAGCCATGCCAGGCCTGTCCTAAGCCCTTCAGTCCTCATGACTGTTGCCATGCCCACTTTACAGGTGAGGATGTCGAGGCCAGGACCCAGCTCAACCCAGATGCCCAGTGCCGCATGCCTCTCCCTGTGACTGTCCTCAAAGGGCCCTCCCTCCTCCTCCTCACAGGCAACTCCTGGGCAAAGTGGGTTTTTGTTGTTGTTTTGGCGATGCTGGGGCTGAACCCAGGGCCCCGTGTGGCACTGAGCCACTCCCTAGCCCCTCACTCCCCACAGCCCCCAGCTTCTTTCAAAGGTCCCTCCAGCTCAGCCAGGGGGCCTGGGCACCTCTGGGTACCATCCAGGCTCATAATTTCCACCTCCATCCATCCCTGATTACTTTTTCTCCAAACATATTCCATGATTTTGCTGGCATCGTGGCTGTGCCTTCCAGGCAGAAGACTTACGGAAAATCCCAGGGGACCCCAGGCCTATAGCTTCACCATCCCCCAAAAACTGTCCTCCTCCCGCACCAGGTGAGATATGTGGGACATGGGGACACTGACCAGTGGTATCCAAACTCACTATGATATCACACTCCTCCCTGGACTGGAGAGAGAGGTGAGGCAAGGGGTGAATGAAGGGGCTCAGACAGGGAAGTGACCCGCTCCCAGGCCACACAGCTACACAGGCCTGGGCTCCAAGGGCTCATTCCACCAAGCCCAGTGTCCGGGCAGGGTTATCTTGCCACCACGAGGACAGACAGGCTTGGGGACACTAGACTGTGAGTCTAACTGAGGGGAAAAGCCATTTCCCCGGATATCCCATGTACGGTACGGGTGACCTGCTGACGCTGACCCAGCGGGGTCAACCTGGGAGAGGAGGCCAGACAGAGAAGTGCGTGGAGAACTTGGGTCCAGTGCAGAGGTCACAGGTGTTGGAGCTGAACCTGGACTCTGGGTCTCCTAGGCCAGTTGTCCCCAAAGCACAGGATGGCCGAGCCCTCCCTCAGACCAGTAGCACCACAAACGGGTCAGGGCTTGGGTGATGTCTTTCACACTTGGGGCTAGGACTTCCAGTGACCAGTGTCCATTCAGGGACAGCCCCAGCAAAGCAGCCCAGGCAGGAAGTCACCTTCCAATCTCTCTGCCTTCCCACCCCCCACCCCCCAGGCAGCCCCTTCTGGTTCCTGGTCACTGAGTCTCCCTGAGGGGTCCCGTGGTCCTTGTTATTCCATGGTAAGTCTGGGACAGGACAGCTCGAAGGGTGGACTTTCAGACATCCCAACAGGACAGAGGTCCTAGAGGGCTCAAGTCTCCCTACCCAAGCTTACTCAGCCCTCTGACAATGCCAGAGTGGCTTACTGAAATGCTCTGTCCCTTGACCTTGGGGTCAGGTGACGTGGACCAAAATTAGGGAGTCAGAAGAAACAGATGTCACCTTGATTCCTCATTGACTGTGTGACCCAGAGATTGGGCAGATGAAGGCTTCCATCACAAAAGCTCCTGAGTTCAACCCTCTTATCAAACATCCAGGCAGACTGAGCTCCAGCCACCTCCTTGGCATGCACAGCACCACGGTGTCCAAGCTGAATTCTTTACCTGGAAAGTCCTTTGTTCTATCTTTACCTGGCAGACTCCTAATCAGACCTCAGGCCCCGCACCTTGTTTGTTTCCTATGCCACCTTTAGAGCTAATGTGAGTGGGTCAGACTTTCTGGGCTCACATCTGTACAGCATAGATACGATGATTCTTCCCTGCGCCTGGTACAGAGTAGGTACACTGTGCACACTGGGTCTCCTCTTGCTATTGGCTCAGCCTAACGCTGTGCCTGGCATGGTGTTCCAAATAGTCTAACACCAGGAATAGGGCCTTTCCTATGCAAGAAGCAGAAGCTTGGAGCCAGACCTTCTGGGTTCAAATTCCGCTTCCCTGCGTGACCTGGGAGATGTCTGCACACCCTGCTGGTGTCGGTTTCCTCACCCGTAAAATGGAATAATTACGTCTGCTTGAGATAACTGAATCTTTTGCAGAGTATTTAACAAAGTAAGGAGCCTGGGACATAGTAAATGCTAAATAAATGAGCAAATACATATATATAATAAACGTTCTGGAATTAGCATATCATACACTATTAAGAATGAATAAAGACAGCAGAGCCCTGGAAACTTGCCTCAGGCACTGATCCCTTAGAAAAACATCTTAGGAGGGTTTTGCCTGATCATAGACATCTCTGCACCCCGGCCTAAGCTCCATTTAATTGTCTCGCTCTGAGGGTGCCGGGTAAATACTCCAGGCCAGCTGGTGCCTGGAAACTGCCAACTGCCAGGGAGCAGCTCGTTAATTCTCCAGTCTCCGCACACAGGCCCCAAAGCTTCTGCAACTCATCTTGGGAAATTGAGTGGAGTGGGTCAGGCTGGGGCCAGGGGTCACAGGAAGTGGGACTGGGGTGCCAGGGGACTTGAAGGGGCCTGCAGAGGCACCACGGGAAGCCATCCAGGCCGGAAGACACGGGCCCGGAGCTGCAGAAAGACAGATGGATCCCAGGCAGGGTCAGACCCCACCACCTCTGACTCAGCTTTCTGGTCTCTGCTAGGGTAAGAGCAAGCCAGGGCCTCACAGGGAGGCTGAATGCACAGCCTGCAAGGTGGCAGGCTCGGCATCCACGAGGTCCCACACCAGCAGAGGAGAAATGTAGGACACAGAAGTTGACAGCCAGCCCTTGGCTTTAAACCCTTCCCTGCAACTTCCTGCTGTGCCTTAGCTTCCCTTCTAAACCAAGAAGAGAAACTGGGTGTGCTGGCACACACCTGTAATCCCAGCCCTTGGGAGGCTGAGGCAGGAGGATCACAAGTCAGAGGCCAGCTTGGGCAAGTTAATGAGTTCAAGGCCACCCTGGACTTAGTGACACTCTGTCTCAAAAACAAACCAACCCAAAAGGAAAATGAGAAGATGAAGAATAGTATCCACGTCATAGGGATGCCTTGGGAATTAAATGTATATGAAGAGCTGAGAACTCTGCCTGCTACACAGAAATCACCCCGTAAATGTTCAGTTACATTACGATGAAGATCCCTTCTCCCTGCTTTGAAAGTATGCTATCTGGACATTCTCATCTACATAATGTGAGCACTGGACTGGATCAAGGGGGCATGTAAGTCTTACCACATGTGTGGCTCCAAGGAGTCTGCTGGGGGCACTTCTGGACTGAGGGGAAGAGTGATGTGATTGATTGGTGATGTCTGCAATGAGTCCAGGAAAGGAGCCAGGTAGTAAGTGGGCAGGTCTTGCCCTTGCTATCCCTGGGAAATTTCATTTACCTTGCATACACTTACTGAGCTCTGTGCCAGGCACTAGGTTAGGTCTGGCATATGAACGCATATGAAGGCAAGCAAAACAGTCACAGGCCCGTGTGGTAGTGCATGCCTATAATTCCAGCTACTTTGGAGGCTGAGGCAGGAGGGTTGTAAATTTAAGGGCAGCCTGGGACAACTCAGCAAGGCCCTGTCTCAAAATAACATAAAAAGGGTAGGGATGTGGTTTGGTGTACAGCACTTGCCTACCGTGTGTGAGGCCTTGGGTTTAATCACCACCAACACACAGACATAAAAGACAGAGAGAGAGAAAGAGAGACAGAGACAGAGAGAGAAGGAGAGAGAGAGAAGGAGAGAGAAATGCAGCTTCCTGATGGAGCTGTGCGGGAAAGGGAGTGGGCACACTGCTGCAATCAGAGGGAAGCAGGTTCCCACTAGGTGACCTCTGTCCCCACATCCCACGATGTGACATTTTTCCCACCTGATCTGTTTGTGTTTCCAGGAATTTGCATTTCTTTTGCACTCTTGGCCTCTAGCTAGAAGACTCCTCTCACCCATGGTCCTCTCTCTTCTGAGGACAACTCTTGATGCCTTGGGAAGCAGTTCTCCCTGCAAGCAGCTGCCCTTCTCCGTGCTGCTCTGAGAACTCTATGGGCTCCACCCTTGCAGGGCGCCACAGCTGTGCTCAGGGCTGGAGCTCCTGGGGGTCACGGCCAGGGCTTCCTCATACTAGGCACCAGAGATAGCTTGGCCCATGGCACAGGCTCAGTCCACAGGGCTTCAGGGCAGGGAGCCAGACCAGAGGAGGACCTCTGACCTTTAGGAGGCTGCGTTCCTCAGCTGCGCAGGCCCAGCAGTGTGCTCAGGTCAGGACGCCAACCTTAAGAGCTGGTCCTGCTGTGTGCTAGTCAGGCTGGTCCAGGACCATTCCCAGCCTTTGCCTCTAGAATGGGACACTTGAGATTCGCAGTGTGCAGTGTCATGAGGACCCTAGCATACAGCAAGTCCTCAAGGCTATTCCTCCTTCCCTCCTTACTAAGTAGTATTCAGGGCCAGTATCTGTGTCCTTGCAGTGCCAGGTGGGACACAGGTCTTGGGAGGACACAAAGGCACAGCCCAAAGGCCAGAAAGCAGGGCCCAGAGGGGACAGGGGAGAAAGGAAAGTGAGATCCTTCGAAGCTGCCCCAGCTGGACCTGGCACCCACAGAGCTCCTCGAGCAGTGGACCCCGCACCGCCCCGCCCTCCTTAGGAGGTGTTCCCATCCCTCCTTACGGAGAGGCGCCTGCTCTTGGGGCCACAGCCGGAGCGCTGGTAATAAAGGCACCTCTGTGTCTCTCTGGGGAAGCCGGGCTGGGGGGGGCGGCGAGGGGGGGCCCACAAAGCTCCCGCAGCTGTGTGTTTGCAAACAGGGGAGCTGAGCTGTGCAGAGGGGCTGAAAGCACTAATTGTCTTTAATTAAAGGAGGTTGGAGGCAGTGCAGGCTTTGACAAAAGAGATTTCCAGCCTGTTAGCAGCTTCAGCCTGCGCAGAGGCTGGGAGGCCCAGGCGCGCCCTCCGCTTTGTCCCTGTGGGGCCTGGCCCTGTGGAGGGCACAGCCAACACCTGCCTGGTGGGGGTGGGGGTGGGTGGCAGGGGCTGAGCACACGCAGGAGGACTGAGCTGAGAGAGATGGGCTCGTGGGCCGGGGCAGCCCGTCACGCACACACGCACCCAGCAAGGGTGTCCTGCCAGTGCTCAGAACCGGGGTACGGAGAAGTCAGGTCTGTGTTTCAAGGGCTTCACAAGAGGCACCCCCAGCATGGACGCTGGTGTGCAGAAATCATTTCGTCCACGTTAACCTAGCGCTACCTCCTCCCCTCCTCCCCATGGGAAAGCATCCTATTTGGACATCCTCCTCTGCAAAACATGAGCAACCCCAGCTGGCTTGGGCTTGAACCCTTTCTCGGCAGCTTATTAGTTATATGAACTTGAGCCAGGGACTTCCCAGCTCCGTGCCTCAGTTTCCCCCCTCTAAAAGGGGATGCTAAAACAGCACACACTTTGTAGGATCACGTGTGGACTGCTGTGTTATCATACCGTGTTGACACAAGGCACTTTACACATGCCAATGGCCGTTATTCACTCCTTCTTTTATCCAACTGTACACCTGGTGGGAGTTTCCAAAAGCTCTCGATTTGTCTGGAGAACGCTGGTCTGAATGGCTGAGTTCCAGGGACTTGTCACATTCCCCCTGCCTCAGTTTCCCCCCTCTGGACAGTGAGGCTGGTTAGGATGGCCTGGGAGGGGGTATCTGTAGCCGTGGACACGCTTAACCCCCCCCCCCCACTCTGTGCACTCTGGGAAGCAGACTTCTCTGAAGAGCAGCTCAGCCTCCCTGGACTCCTGCTCCCTGATGCATACAAATGGGCCAGCCGCCCACCCCAGCATCTCACTCCATTCTTTTGTTTTCCTGCTCACCAGGCTCACCCTCAGACACATCTGCAGCCCCCAGAGCAGGCATAAGCACATGCTGGTGAGCACCCTGTTCATGTACGCGCGCACGCGCACACACACACACACACACACACACACACACTCACATACTCATGCATTTGCCCGATTCTCACCCTCACCCAATGCCACCTGATAGAATCGCAGCCCCCACACTCCCCCACACACTTAAAGGCCTGATGACCCCAGGTCCAGCTGCTTACAGTGTTGGATCCCTGCACACCCTTCTTTGGTTCAGCCGGCAGGGTGGGGAGCTTGGGATGGGTGGGAGGAGGGGTGAGCAACCTGGGCCAGACTTGTCAGGCCAAGGGGAGGGGCAGGTCTGGAGTGCGCCCCTTGGAAACACCATGGAGGGTTGGGAGATATTTACCCAGGGTCCACGCTGGGCCCTGATGAGGACATTAAGGTTCGGAGAGGCTGAGTGTGGCCTGAGACACCGATGGGGCCCTGCCATCCACAGTACCACTCTGCCCTTCAGAACCAAAAAGCCAGGCCCCACTGGCCAGCACGAGGCCCAGAAGACAGGTGGATGATTTGGGCTTAGAGGTAGGCGGCTTGTCTCATACCTGCAGGATTCTAACCCTGAGGGAGTGTTGAGGGGCCGAGAAAGTATCTGAGACCCCCAGGTAGACATCAGAACACAGGTCTCCATCTCTGGTCCAGCTCAGGACCAAAGGCCTCTAAAGCATCCACAGCCCGGCTGCCCCATGGCCCCTGACCTTGGCCTGCCAGTCTGTCCTGTCTGCCCCTCACTGACCTCAGGGGCACATGGGCTCTGATCACAGCCCAAGCAGCAGTCGCCAGAACCCGAGGGTTGGGGGACTGTGCGGCTCACCTGCCGCCACTAGGTTCCAAGTGTGCTGGGGATGGGGCCCTTGAACAGCCAGTGGGACACCGTGGGCCTGGCCAGCTGCAGCTCTCTGAGCCTGACATTGGGCCCTTCTGGGCCTGGTCTCCTGCCCCATCTTACAGTGAGAAAGCAGAGACACAGAGACATAGGCCCTGCCTGGGGCACAGAGGGGTCATGAATAGGCTAGGGGAGGGCTGTCAGCATAGATGCTGGCTATGGGACAGGCTCTGTAGGCCAGGAGGCTGGGGTGGACTCAAACCCCTCTGGGAGGCTGTTAGGAGGGCAGCCTTCTGACCCCAGCTTGACCCTTGCATTTCTGGGGTCCGGAGAGGTTCCCCTCTCCACCCCACAGTGCACCCAGTGAGTAAGGTTCCCCTAGGTGCAGAGGGATGAAGTGGAAGGGACTGGAGAGATGGGGAGAAGGTGCGGAGAGGAGAGAGGACGGGGGAGGCATGAGACAGGGGACGGCGTGGAGGGGAGGCGGAGGGAGAGGGCAGAGCAGAGTGGTTCAGACAGAAACAAGAAGAGAGGAGAAGGAAGGGGAAAACCCAGGAGGAGGAGGGAGGGAGATGAAAGCAGGGAGAAGGGAAGAGGCAGCCAGCAAGAGAAAGAGGCGTCAGGTTCAGAGAGAGTGCAAGGGGTGTCGCAAGCCCCAAGGGCCTGGACTCTTGAGCAGGGGGAGTGGAAAGCGGGGGGCTCTTGTGCCTCTGCAGTCCCTGCCCAAGGTGCCAACTGTGAGGGAGGCTGGGTGAGAATGTGTGAGTGGGTCTGTGTGCAGTGAGCATGTTTGGAGTGTGAGTGGGTGTGAGTATGTGTGTTCAGGCCCAGGAGGGTGTGGGCAGCAGAGAGGGTGTCTTTTCTTCCTCTCTCCATCTTGCATTTCCCAGAATGAGCTGTAAGATTAATTCATATTTAATACAGTCTCCGCTGGCAGGGTGGGGGTGGTGCAGGTTTGCTGTTTGGAAAAAAGGCAGTGGGTAAGGAAGAATTGGTCGATGGACTGATTGGTTTTTATCCATCCATCCATCCATCTATCCATCCATCCACCCATCCACCCACTCACCCATCCACCCATCCACCCACTCACCCATCCATCCATCCACCCACCCATCCACCCATCCATCCATCCATCCATCCATCCATCCATCCATCCATCCACCCATCTACCCATTCATCCATCCACCCATCCACCCACTCACCCATCCATCCAGCCACCCACTCATCCATCCATCCACCCATCTATCCACCTACTCATCCATCCACCCCCTTACTCATCCATCCATCCATCCACCCACTCATCCATTCATCCATCCATTCATCCATTCATCTATCCACTCACCCATCCATCCATCCTCCACCTCCCACTGAGCACCTACTGCATGCCAGGCACCGTGGTGCACCAAGAAGACTGAACAAGCTCAACAAATGCTTGGGTCCTGTGTGTAAATGTTGGTTCAGGAAAGTAACACACACTGCAGGCCTGGACCAGCCCTTCTGCCTCCTGGGACCTGTATTCTCACCTGTAAGATGATGATGCCCACTCCCCAGGGTGGGCAAAGATGAGCCATAAGGTGCCCAGCTCTACTAGAGAAAAACAGGCTCTCTAATGGCACCATGGCCTTCAACCATTGTCCCACTCTGTGGTGACTCTTATAGAAGACCCCTGAGCATCCAAGCACTGCCAACTGAGCCAGCCCTGCACATGGCCACAGCTGTGCAGTCCTGCTGGGGGCAGGATGGGTGGCCCTGCCCAGGCCTGGCGGCTGTGGAATGAGCACGGGGAGGGGCGGCAGTGGCCCCGCCCCTAGATGCCCCACAGCTGTGCTGCCTCTCAGGCCCCAAATATCCAGGGCTGCCTCAGGCTACTTATGTCTGCCTGCCAGGTCTGGGCTTGGAGGCCTCTTCCTCCAAGAAGCCCTCTGGGACTCCTGGGCTGGGTACAAACCCATCTTCACCTCCTAAAGAGTCCTTACACTTCCTTCTCACACCTTGCTGCCCTCTGCATCAGGATCTCCTCGTCTTTCTCTGCCCTGAGGTCCTGGAGGCAGGGGCCACAGGGCTTGGCACACTGCAGAGCTACTTCTGAGGGGCTGGGGGCTTTGTTGGCCCGTAGGCTGAGTGTCCGACCATATTCTGTCTGGTGCTGCTTTCTGCAAAGGCCCTACGCCACTACCCAGACATCACTGAAAAGGGCATCACTTGGAGGTCCAGGGGTTGGGGGTGAGGTCAGGGTGACAGGTGGGGAGGACAAGTCCTGCTGCCATGGACTGCCCTTGTGCCCTCAGCCAGACTACCCTCCCCCTGCAGCTTCAGTCTCCTCAGCTGTAAACCAGGAGGGTAACATTCACAGACGTGGCCGAGGAGAGGGTGCAGACCTTGGCTTTAGGGTGGTGGCCCTGCTCAGGATGGCTGGTGAAAGGAGAAGCTTTAGACTCATGATCAAGGGCAGCCCTTCCCCATTCCCTGGGCTTTTCTCCCACAATCATACATAAACTGCTTTTGCAAATAAAGCTCCGGGACAATACCCCACCCCTGCAATCAAATCAACCCCACAAAGCCCCTCCCAGGTGGAAATTCTGGTCCTCCACCCCCCAGCGGGTGGCCCTGAGCTTGGCTGCCAGCTCTACCTCCCTACCTCAAACAGAGAGCCCAGTAACCTGAGCACCCACCACTTCCCACAAGCACCCCCTAGAGGCAGGGGGTGGCCCACTCCTTGTCCAGGCAGGCCCGCCTCCCACCCACTTCCTTCCTCCGCCCTAGGCTGGATTCTGCGCTGAGCAGCCCCCTCCTCCCTCTCCCTCTCCCTCTGCTGGGTCGTGACATTCACCAGCATCACTTCTGGTCCCATCTGCAGAGCGCCCCACCCCCGGCAGCTAATCCCCACAAAGCCCCGAGCAGGGCCCAGCATGACAAGCAGGCCTGCGATGCTGGCAGCTCGGCCGAGCGTGCTTGGAGGGGCCGAGGCGGGATTCGGCGGCTGTCACTCTCTCGGTCCGCGCCTCTAATTGGATTCCCAACACGCAGAGGTCGGCAGAAACGCTGCAGAGAGGAGAATCAAAGGAAAGGGGCGTCTGGGAGATAAAGAGAGGCATTCTTCCCGGGCCACAAAGACTTCAGCATGAGGGGGCGGAGGGGACCCCGCAAGGGGCTGCCCATCTGGAGGGGGAAGGGAAGGAGAGGGAACCTTAGTGGAGGCTGAGGGCTGCTGCCCTCCACCTCTACACACTTGGGCCCTGGGCCTGAATGCCATCCCTGCCTGTCGGCCCTGGGGTCTGGCCTGGCTCCTGCCCCTCCAGGGAGCATCCCTGGAATGTGGGTGAGGCTCAGGAGTCAGTGGTCACCGGGTCCCAATCTTGGCTTCCACCTGCCCCCTGTGAGATTCAGCAAGCCCTTGCAGCGTCCTGGGCCTCTGTTTTCACCTTAGTGGACTGGAGACAACACCGGCTGCCACACGGGGCAGTGGCCAGGATGAAATGAAGGGACATCAGCAAAGTACTGGGAGCAGAGGACCTTGGAGGGGGAAGCTCAGAAGCACCCCTCCCCTTCCCGGGCTCTGCCATGGCCGGCTTGATAGACTCAAACCTCCCTCCGCAGAGGGCAAAGGTGCGCCATGAGCATCACACCCGGGCAGAGGACAGATAGATGGGCGGGAGCTGCACCTCCTGTCTTCACTGCCACCCCTGCTCCTGTGGCAGACAAGAACCTGAGGCTTGGGAAGTGACGGGGGTGGCGGGGCCACATGGCCAAAGACCAGCAGAGCCTGGCTGGCAACCTGGCCCGAAACCCATGCCCCTGCCTCAGCCCTCAGGAGTCCCTGGCCCTCCTGCGCCTGGTAAGCAGGTTCTGCCTGTACGTGCCCCTGTGCACAGCCTGCGGGGCGGTGGGCGGGCCAGAGCCAGAGCTGCGCAGCGGAACAGGCTCTATGTGCTTTAAGAACGATGGATCTGCTGACTTTGGTTCATGAAAGAGAAGAGAAGAGGACCTCAAAGGAAATTTCTAAGAGACAGAAAATCAATGGCCCTGACATTCTGGCCTGCGCAAAGTGTGTGTGTGTGTGTGTGTGTGTGTGTGTGTGTGTGTGTTACTAGCATGCACACATCTACACATGTGTGCTTACAAACAGCCATTTTCAAGTGCATGGACATCTGGCTTCACACAATATCCATGTACATACAAACACATAGTTTGGTTGATTCCCTGGATGCCTGTGCAAACACACACCAGTGATGCAGTAAATGTGTTCATACGTGGTAGCATACACACCCAGGACGTGGATGGGACCTCCACACATGGATGGATGCATGCACACATGTTCCTATGCATGCACTTTTGTGGCTGATCCAGCACACACTAGTGTGTTCCTCCCTGTACACAGATGTGCCAGGCGGGCCAGGTAGACATAAAAGCACACCAATGCGGAGGCAGGCATGACTCACAGTGGGTTCTGGGGTGATCCGCACAGGTGCAGGTATGCAGAATCCATCTGGAGATGTATGTACATGCTCATAGGCCCAGAGATGTCCCAACATACACAGGCCAATCTGTCAGCACATGTGTACACACACAGGCTCGCAAACATACTCCCAGAAGGCCCCGTGCACACACATGCGTAAGAGAGATGCTCCGTGCTGACCCAGCACATACGTGCACATCGCTCTTGGGTCTCCAGGGAACTCCCTCAGACAGACGGCTCTGACAGCGGGGTGTGGGGGAGAGCAGCCCAGGGCTGGGGTTGTCAGGGATACGTATGGGGGGCTCCCAAGGCTACCCAGCTTGCCCAGGCAGCACACAAAGGCCCACAACCACTCTTAGGTCTTCAAAATGCTGCTAAGCAGATGGTGATGTCTTTGAAGGCAGAAACTAGAAGCTCGAGTCTGGTCCCTAGAAGGCATCAGAGTAACCCTACGGGGATCAAGTGAGGCCTGAGAAGCCCCTGGGGCAGAATCTAAGGGACAGAAATAGCTCTGCATGGTCCCTGAGCCTTACCCAGGCCACATATCATGGCTCATCAGACAAGCTGTGTTCATAGCCACTTACTTGCAGCATGGCCTGGAGCAAGTCACTTGCTCTCTCCGACTCCGGTTTTTTCATCTACCAAAGGGGGTGATTACAACCCTGAGCCTGTGATAGCTAATTCCAGGCTCCTATCAGCCGAGCTAATGTGCCAGGTCCTGGTCCAAAAGCTTTCCTTCCATTACCTCCTTAAGACCTTATAACTCTCCCTGTACCATTCCATTTACTATTCTACCCATTTTACAGATAAGGAGATCAAGGCTTTGGGAGCTGAGTTGCCTGCTCAGAGCCCCATGGGTGGTAAAACTTGGAGCCAGTATTTGAACCCTGGTGACTGCCTCTTGACTACATTGCTAAACCTTCTTTTTGCTAGACACGTGGACTATGGCAGGAAAGATGGAATCAGATGGTCACAGCTGCCCTAGGGGCCCTTTGAGGGGCTGCAAGGACCAAGTAGGACAGAACCAGATGCTGTTAGTACCTAAGAGCCATGGTATAGATGGTGACACTAAGCTTCCAGGAGGGAGGTGAGGGGGAAATACTCTGCCAGGGTCTCAGGGTAAGGGATAGCAGAGCCCAAATTTGGACCCAGGCTTTCCCTGACTCTGAGCTGTTCCAGGGCTGCTAAATAGAAGGACCCTGGTTGGTTCAAACAATGAAATTCCATAAGCACACATTAGGCACCTGCTGTGTGCCCAGGTTTGTTTGTAACTGGGGGTCATCTATCGCCATTTGTAGCCCCTCCTAGACATATGCATATTCCCTTGCTCTCTATTAAGTCTGCCAGGCCTGCTCTGGGACATTTCTAGAATTAGACTGCTTCCTCCCTGCCCCCATCCTTTTGTCTTCTGAGCTCCTTTAGCACTTTTAAGCCTCCTGAAAACCTTGGGAAGCTGAGACCACTGGTCCTAAGCAGCAGGGAAACTGGGGTTCGGAAAAGGTCCTGCCTGAGTCACTCTCACAGGCGGTAAGTGGTGGTGCAGGGGCCTCATCCTCTCCCTTAGCTCCAAGTCTGCACAGATCCGAGCACACAGTGGGTTTCCTAATGATAGAAATGGCTCCATAGCAGGTTCTGGTCTGGGACCACATAGCAGGGATCTGAATACCATCCAGAAGGAGCAGGGGTGGAAATCAAATTTGTTCCAGTGAAAGATAAACATGAATGAAAAATGCTTTCTGAGGCCACCAGATCCAAGAAGGATTTGAGAACATATGGGAAATCCTATCAAGAATCAGGACCCTCTGTCTGTACCACAAGTATCCGTCCCAACCAGGGACAAATTTGCGCGGCATCCTGGCCATGCCAGCCCCTTAGGAGCCCACCCTCCCTAAAGGCGGCATAAAGCACCCCTAGCCTTTCCAAGGGCCTTCATTAGCAGCGTCACTCCCGTTAGGGGTGGAAGGGTCTGATGGCTGAGGCAGGGGTGGGGCGGGCTCTGCAGCAAGTATTCACAGAGCCCCTTCTATGAGCTAAATGCCATCCTAGAACCTGAAAATGCAGCAATGAATGAAACAGACAGAAATGTCTGCCCTGGTGGAGCCGATGTTGCGGCTGGGAAAGACAGTAGCAGAGGAACGGGCTCAAACGTACACAGTATGTCGTTTGGTGACAGGATGACAGAGAGATGGAGTGGAGAAAGGGGATGCGATGCACGCTTGCACAAAAACAGGCTGGACAGGGGCCTCAATGTGATGACACCAGGCAGAGATCCGGAAAAAGCAAGGAAGCAATCGATGTGGCTATCTGAGGAAGGAGCATTCCAGGCAGAAGAAACAGCCAAGGAGGTCAGCATGCTACGGCAAGGGAGTCAGGAAGGAAGTGGAGGGAGACAGGCCAGAGAGGTGGGGAGGAACCCAGCATGGAGGGCCTCAGGGGCTGCTTTGGGGTTCTTGGCTTTTGCTCTGTGTTGGGTGGGGGAACCTCAGGGCGTTCTGAGCACACCAGGTGTCCCAAGGAGCCCTGTGGCTGTGGCTGGAGGAGAGACGAGGTAGGTGGAGGCAGGGTGGAAGTGGCCAGCAGGTGGGTGGGTGGAGAGTCTGGGCTCCAGAGAGGAGGCTGAGCTGGAGATGATCCCAGAGGAGGCCTTTGACATCATGGGACCGGAGGGAGTCAGCCAGGCAAAGGGAAGAGGGGGAGGCTAAGGACTTGGCACAGAGTCCCTCCAGGGTACAGGGGGAGGGAGGTGAGCAGGAAGCACCATAAAGCATCCATGAGAGGCTCCAGAAGAGACATGGTCCCAGAAAAGGTACAGTCACTCTGTCACATGCTGCTGGCAGGCCGGGGAAGCACCCACTGCCATGGCAACATGAACATGGTGGCCTGGGTGATGAGTGGGGGAAAAAAGCCTGAAGAAATGGGTTCAGGACAGGTTAGGATCAGGAGCAGCATCAACGGGGCTGTTGGGTAGAGCCCAGGCTTTGCAATCAACTCACCCAGTGACCCCATCTGAGTCCCAGCTCCGTCCCTTCCTAGCAACGAGCCTTGGGCTGGTCCTCCCACCCTGCTGAGGTTTAATTTCCTCCTCTAGAGAATGGGGATAAAACCCTTTTTACCTCCAGGGTTGTTGAGAATCAAATGAGATGAAAAGTGTGAGCATATTTACTAATGATGAAACACTGCAAACATTCCAATGGGACGGGTACAGGTTTTGGATTTCATGTCTGACTCCACCATCCATTAACTGCGAGCTTGCACTGGTTACCTAATTCTCCGCGCCTTCACTTCCCCTTCTATAATGCCTGACTCCTGGGGGTCATAAGGATTCAGCAAAGCATTGCCCACCAGGCCCAGGGCAGGCGCTTAGTGCACAGCTAACACTCCATCGATATGTGTTCTCCTCCACCCGGACCTCTAGTTCCAATCTGTGGTTTATGACCAGAGCCCAGTCTAGTCCGGGTCCCTGGGAGAGTCATTTCATTGAACTTCCTTGGCCCTCAGTTTTCACTGCCATGCAGCTGGTGAGCAGCATTCAGAGGGTGGGGAGAGAGGACAGAGGAAGCTCACGTTCCGTGTAGGCTGATAGGGGTAGCACTTGGGGCCCTTTCCCTTGGCCCACTGGGTGCCGTGTGACCCTGACCAGAAAACAAGCCCCTGTAGTGAACGCAGATGCAGTATCCAGCCTGCACAGGGCTCCACAGAAGAGACTGGGGAGGGCCAGAGTCTGGACGGTGGTGAGGGTAGGAGCCTCAAGACCAGTCCCACTGGGATGCCCCTGGCCCCTGGAGCCTGATCGAGCTGCCCCAAACCCATCATTGTCCTCACACAGCGATGTCCAAGGCAGGCCCAGCTCCTCCCACCTGTGATGTAGTCTCCATGGGGTCCTGGGGAAGCCTGGGGTCTCAGGTTTGCAGAGGGGAGACAGAGCTGCCTGCCTGGACTCCTTAGAGACAGGAACCCGGGCCAGGAGGCAGCAGTGCTGGCTTTGGGTTCCAGCTCTGCCCAGCCCCACTCAAAGTGTTCCGTGACCCTGACCCTGGGAACATCTTATCCCCTCCTGATTTCAGTGTTCTGCCTCTAAAATGGTGACAACAACCTTGGAGGTGCCTCTCTCGGGTGAGTGTCATTCAGATCAAAGCATCTCATGGGGTGAGACCAAATGCCACACCAAAGCAGCCTCCAATCTCTTCTGCAGCTAAGCGGGGTGTAAGTAAACAAATACTGTACATGTGTAAGACATTATAATTACAAATGGCATTTCTCCCCCAAGCCATGGAGAAAAAAGCCCAGGCTGTTTGGTGTAGTGTGAAGCAGCTCGTTAGGACCCCAGCGAGGCTGAGGTCTGATCCCGGTCTGTACCCAACAAGGTGATTCACCCCCGCCCTGCCCCAAGGCCTTGGCAGGGATCACACTAGTGTCACAGGGGTTTTTTGAGTTCTGCCAGTGAGGAATTAACAGTATTCTATCCTCTCCTCCCCAAGGCAGAGAGCCTGGGATGGGGAAGGGACTCAGGCAGGTTTCAGGTCAAGCATCTTGGAGGCCATGTGGCCTAGGTCAACCCCCTTTCCCTCTCTGGGCCTCAGTTCCTCCTCTGAGGTCAAAGTTCATACCTGGAAGCTTGGGGTGGGAGGATGGAGAGAAGCAGCAGGGACGGGGGAATACCTTAGGACCAAGGGTCCCAGGGAGGTGGGTGCCCAACAGGGTAGGGTGGAGGCTGGAGTGGGCCAGTGGGACCTGAGCCAGCTGCCGCAGAGAAACGAAAATCTCTTAACCACACAGAATTGTTAACGGCTCCCAAATCCTGTTGTACCACAGGCTTAGAAAGGCTTAAACTGTTAAATGCACAAACTTCCTCAATAAACGGGCTCTCTCGCCAGATCCTGAGGCCCGGCCAGATGAAAGGCAGAGGCCGGAGGGAGGGGAACTTCCCCAGCTGTTTACGGCCCCACTCGAGTGTTCTAGAGGCAGCCTGGACCCCATCCGCCAAGCCCATGTTCTCAAGGAGAGCAGGGACCCAGAGAGGACAGTGCGGGGCTCCTGGGTTGGCTGCTGGGCTGGCTCCTACCCCTTCCTCGTTGTCACTGCTCCAAACCTCAGTTTGCTTTTCTGTAAAATAGGCATGACCTCACCCAGCCCATAGAGTGGCTGAGGGCCATGGGGATGCCACTTGTGCAGAAGAGGTCAGAAGTGGGAGGCAGGAGAGTGCAGACCTGCCTCTGGTGCTTTGCTCTCCACATCCGGCTGGTCACCCCTCCATAGGATGGGGATCCTTCTCCAGGGATGAGCCATGGGCCTCAGGTATGAAAGGAGAGGACATCCTGGCATCTGTCTACCCCCGTTTACTAAGTTGTCCCAGCAAACTGGAGAAATCAAAGGTGAAATTCTGGCTCTGCCACAGAGTGCTGTGTGGCCTTGGGCCACTTGCTGACCCCCTCTGGACTTCAAGTTCATCATTTGTAAAACAGAACTAATAAGAAAAACAGTGCTGGGTACAGGGAGCCCTTTTGCCTTCCTGTCCCTGGCCTCTGACAGCCCTGGTAGCTTCTCTCCCTGTCTCACTCTACTCAGTTCCTCCTTGGATGGTTGCACCCTTCCTAGACGTCAACAGAGAAAAACAAAATCAGTATCGTTTCCAGCCACTTTTTGCTGGACTTATTTCCCTTCCTGCTTTTGGTTCCTCCCAGCCTCCAAACCTCTCCTCCAGGAAGCCTCCTGTCTCTCTCCCTACACCTTCTGAGTCCCCCAAAGTTGTAGTTATGAATGGCGCTGTCTCCACTGCCACACACTGGAAGCTTCAGAAAGGCAAGAAGGGCCTTGATCATCTCAGCTGGCCCCACACATGGCCAGGGGCTGGCGCACATTAGGTGCCTGGGGAGTGAGATTAGAATGAATAATGGATGAGAACTTCTGAAGATATAGAGCCAAAATTATCCAGTATTTCCTGCCCAGACCCCTGGAAGATGAAGACCCAGGAGAAAGAATCATCTGACACCCTTGTGTCCAGATCCTCTCTTTAGCTGACTCAGAGAGGAGAAAGGGCTGCAAGTGACCCCTCACTGTGGCTGCCTCTGGACCTTTGTAGCTCCTTCTCCTCCTTGCCTAGCTCCTTGCTGCTCACTCAGTCCTACTCGAGTGGTTCCTTTTCCAGAAAGCCCTCTCTGGCCACCACCATCCTGGCTGACACTCTGCCTGCTTCCATGGGCCCCTCCTATCTACCTGCACTCAACATGACAGCAGCCCTCTGCACCTTCACTGTCCACATATGTGTCTGTCCGCTGTCTAGAGTGGCTAGCCCTGAGGGCAGGAGCCATGCTAGATCCTCCCTAGGACCCCTAATGCTGGGACAGTCCCTGGCACATAAAAGGTACTTCATATGTATTTGTTTTTAGCCCACTATGACCCCTTCCAAACAGAAAAATCAGAACCTGGTGTTCAGTAAATATCATTTGGATGGATGGATGGATGGATGAATGGGCAGATGGATCAGTGGGTGGATGGATGGGTGGATGGATGGATGGATGGATGGATGGGCGGGCAGATGGACCAATGGGTGGGTAGATGGATGGATGGGTGGATGGGTGGATGGATGGATGGATGGACCAATGGATGGATGGGAAAGAGAAGAGGGGAAGGATGTGGATCTTTTCCAGTTTTTAAGAACAAAGACCCTAACAGCTTGAGGTACCCCATCCAGCCTCTCCCGCAAAGGCTGGCCTGTGTGGTCCCAGCCCAAGCTTGAATCTGAGATCTACAGGGGTTACCCATCACCCTCCCACCTCAGATGGGTGTCTCTACCCTACCCATAAAGGGAAGCAGCAGAACTTTCTGTGGGAAGGGGTCTGGGCCTCCCCTCCCACTCAACATTCCAACCCTCACACCCTTTCCGCAGCCAGCATAGGCTCTGCCAGTTTCGGCCTTCCTGCTTCTCACTCTGAGACTGACCGCGCCCCATCCCTACAGGCTCCCCAGGCACATCTGAGCCAGTGATCCAGCCTCAGAGGGCAGGGGTGGGGCTGAAAGCAGAGTGGGAAGGAGACCATCCTGAGGGTGGTCCAGTCTCCCACTCTGAGGGCCTAGAGAGGACCCCTGGTCCCTCCCTCTTTCAGCTAGGAAAGCACAGGATTCTGGGAGTAAAACAAAAAATAAAGCCATAGGCATAAACCCCCATGCTGGTGAGCTTGCCGGGAAAGAGGAAGGCTCAGGGGCTGCTGCCAGGAGGGGAACTCAGCCCAGAGTTTCTGGAGGGTAAATTGGCTATGCGTGTCGAAAGCTCTAAAAAAAGTATGTGCCCTCTGACCTCACAATTCCATGCCTAGAAATATATCCCGAGCAAATACAAGCAGCAAGGCAAGAAAACAGAGGAACCATGGGGCTCATGCCAACATTTGTTTAAAATGGCGAAAGCCTGCAAGCAATCTGCATGCAGATCCACTGTAAAGAAAGTAGCGTTCACTTATGCTATGGAGTTCTAAGGGCCTTCCCAAATGACGCTGAAGCTCTCAAGAGGACATGGAAGATGTCCATGAAACACGAAGTCAGAAATGTTCTGGGGCTGGGGATGTAGCTCGGTGGTAGAGCCCTTGCCTAGCAAGGGCGAGGCTGCAGGTTCAAGCCCCAGAACTGTGGGGGTGGGGCAGGGGTGGGAGAGAACAAAAACCCTCAGGTAGTTTTAGCAGTTCATTCTTTTCTTAAAAAAAAAAAAAAAAAATCGATGTGTAAGTACACATAATTATCTCCAGAAGGCTCTACACCAGTTTAACAGTGGTTATCTCTGGGTGATGAGATTATGAGAAATTTTAATTTTCTCCTTTTTGCTTATCAGCAAGTTTTAAAGATACTACAAATAACCTGGATTGCTCTTGTGATACAGAAAAGTTATTTTTTCCTCAAAATGAAAAGATCATCACAAAAACAAAACAAAACAAAACAACACAGACCAAAGGCAGTGTTCCTAAATCCTCATTTTTAGTTTTAGAACACTTTCCTTAGTACAGTATCTGACTTTGCACTATAGCCCTTGTGTGAATCATGTTTTGCCGATGGGAAAACAGAGGTTGGGAGAAGGTCATTTGCTTGCCCAAGGTCACATAGTTAGTGAGCAGCAGGACGGGTTTGAAACCAGGTCGCTAAAGCCAAGGTCAAGGAGAGGCCAGGGCTAGGACTGCAGAACAGGGCAGGGACACAGAAAGGAGGCTCTGGGAGAAGCCCGCAGCTGCAAGCTGGAAACTGGGAACTCCTGGCTGGAGCCAGTGAATCCACATGTGCATGCAACCACTCTGAGCTGGCTCACAGCCCCTCTCCCCATCCAAGCTAAATATTAACAATCCCATTAGGCCCCCGATAGCATTGTGGCTATTGAGCTCTCCGTGGAACCGCCCCCAGGCCACTGCAACGTGGATGCAGGTCAGGTACTGGGAAGAGGAGGGCAGGGCTTCCCAACCGGGCTAGGCTGGGGGGCTCCTGCTGGGCTGGGAGAAGGGCTGAGGTGGGCAAGGAGAAGCCAACGGAAATAGGGATACAGAGACAGACAACTTGGAGGAACTGAGGCAGGGCACTTTATAATCCAACCAGGAACGACAAAGACTCAGAGAACCGGCTTGTGGCCTTGGCGAGAGCCATAGGGTAGGAATCCTGGGATTCCCTGGCCTCCACGGCACACCTGCTGGTGGGAAGCCCCAGGGGGCTGTGCTTCTGAGGGGGCTGGGGCTGGGCAGGCGAAGGGGCAAAGCTCTACTGGGAGTCCCAGGAGCCCTCACCTGCGGATACACAGCCAGCGCAGGCCCAGATTTGGGACACAATGAACGGAATCAGGTGAATGTACAGGGAAAAGGCGAGCCCCGGCCCCCACTCAGGAAGAGCATCTGCCCTCTATCAGGGTGCCCTGTACTGCCACCTCAGGCCCTGAGCCATACAGTTTCCTCCCTCCCTCCTCTACCCATCTGACTCCTGCTCACCCTTCCTAACTCAAAGGCCACCTCCCTGAAGCCTTCCAAGATCCCCTGTCCAAAGGATGCCTTCTCCTCCAAGTGCATGGATGGACCTTGCTCCTGGTAGGACACATTCTACCGTGTTCCCCATGTGTCTGAGTCTCTGCCTCACCCAGGAGCCATCTGAGGGCAAGCCCCAAGCCTCGGGTTTCTCAGGAACCCTCTCCGGAGCCCTCCCAGGGCAGCCCCTGTCAGCTCAAGTGCCACCTCTCCCAAGAAACTGCTCCCTCCTGAAGCAGGTCCTTTTGTGGATCTCTCTGGTCACATAGGCTCCCCGCTCCCTTTCATTCATCATAATCTGTAACTGGTTTATTTGTTCATGAACTCTCCCCACCCCCGATTCACTCACCTGCACTAAAAACTCTGGGAGGGCGATAAACACATGTGACTTGTGTCTTGTTCCTTTTTAGGTGCTCAACACACGTTTACCAGAGGGCTAAAACAGCACACAGTGGGTACTCAATACACACTTGTCAAATGACTGGCTTCCCCCACCGCGTCCTGCACTTGGTAGGCACTAGAGGAAGGGAGTAAGATTGAATCAGCTCAGCCCTTAGTTTTGTAAACTACCAGCTGTACTGTGAACTGGCAAGGCCTTGTTAGCCACACTGCCTGCCGTGGGACAGTGTCTGCTCCCTATGAGGATGCCCCTGCTTCCCCCTGCCAAGACTTTATCCAGCTCTGTTTTCTGTGATTTGTATCCACAAAGTAATGGGATGCTTCCTGTAAATTATATCTGGCCAATCAGTGGCTCTTTTCCAAGTACACCCTCCAAGATTCTGCCCCGTCCTCTTGGAGGCCAGCTACTCCCAGGGTGGCTGGGGTTGGGGCTGGGGCTGGGGCTGGGCTTGTGGTCACCCCCATGGCCTTGAGTCCCAGCTTTGTCTGGCTAAGATGCGTTATCTCAGTGCACATCTGGGCTGTGGTTCCCGGACAGAATCATCAGGGCTGCTTGTTTAAAAACACTGATTCTTGGCTGTACCTCAGGGCCATGTTACAGACCCAGGCAAGAGGTCCAAGCCAGACCCAGGAATCTGTGTCCTCACCAGCTCCCCAGTGGTTCTGATCCACAATAAGACTGTGAATCTCTAAGGCGCAGGATGGGAAAGCACTTGGCCAGCCACTCAGATGTGAGTTGTCATCCCCATTCCTCTGTGGCCCGGATGGCAGGGCCAGTGCCTGCCAGATTTGGATGGGAGTAGCCCCCTGATGGGTGGCTCCTCACAGGCCACGCAGCAGCTGGTGGGTCCTGTGGGTCTTTCTCAGCTTGCTTGGCGGTCTAACTGGGCCCCATGTGTACCCAGCGCTGGCTAAATGGCCTGCGCCCAGGCCTGGGTGACTTGTCAGGGAGGAAAGGTGCAGAAAGGAGCCAGAGCCAGACATGTCCTGGCCCAGCACCACCTGCATCCTCAGTACCTGCAAGAGGAGGCTCTGACCCAGGAACCTGCCTCTGACAGGCAGCCTCTAAGATGCTGCAGGGCCCTTCTAGCCTGGATGGGTCTGTTCCCTGGTGACTCATTTTGAATGAAGAAAATATAGCAGAAATCATGAGGTATCCCTTCAGAAATCATACTGTAGAAAGATGGTGGCTTCTGTCTCCAGTGTGCTGTCACATTTTCTCTGGGTGAGTCACTCCACACGTGTGGCCCCTGACAACCATGCGAGGGAGCTTGGAAGCCACTTTTCTGCAGTGGAGCCTTCAATTGACACTATGGTGCCAGCTGCCAGCCGGCCTGCACCCTCATGAGGGTCTCGGAGCCAGAGGTCCCACCCTAGCCACACCTGGGATCCAGCCCTCAGAAGCTGTGAGATGATAGAAGGTTGTTGTTTTAAACTGCTCCCCAGGGGTAACTTGTTATACAGCAGCAGATAACAAATATACTTCCTCTTCAAAGTACCCCCTCACAGTGACAGCCCTTCCTGCATCTTCCTGGAGCCCTTGACCATGGTGGAATAAACCAGTTCTCCTAAACAGCTGAGCTGGTTGGTGTCCCCGGGCCTTTATCCTCCAGAAGCTCTGGGCCCCCTACTCAACATATCCCTCTCCCCGGATTCAACTCCAATGTCACTTCCTCTGAGAACTGTCATTTTCTGTGCCCATCACAAGTCTAACACCTCACTCCCTTATTTATTCATAGGTCTCTCTCCCCCATGGACTGTGAGCCCCAGAAGGCAATGCCACAGGTGGATGCTTTTCTGCATTACCTGGTGCTCAGCACAAGGTCTTAACAAGTAGACTCAGTGAGAGTTTGATGAATGAATACGCAAGCAGTGAGTGACTGGTTTCTGGTTTGCCTGTTTCTGTATCCCCCCACTCTGTCTCACCACTGTCCAGGGCTGTGTTTTTTCCAAGAATAGAAAGCTGAATTTGTAGGCTGCGGGTGGGGGGGGGTGTAACTCAGTGGTAGAGCAGATGCCTAGCATGCATGAGGACCTGGTTGTGGTTGTTGTTTTGAGGACCTGGGTTTAATTCTTAGCACCACAAAAAAATCAAAACTGAACAAAACATAAGCAAGCAGACAAATAACAACAGCAACAACTCATTTGTTATCTCCCCCAAGAAACCAGCCCTTTCTCCCAATTTTCTCCTGTCTTTTCCTAAACCACAACTTCCCTGCGAGCTGGTATTCTCTCTTACCTCTGATGCCTCCCCTCCCCGTCTCTGAGCTGTCTTCATATCCCATCCACTTCACTAGCAAAACATCCCCTGACCACACTCCCCTCCCCCAGCACCGTGATATTTGGTCCAGGTGGCCATCATCTCTGGAGACTGCTGCCACTGCTTCCAGGAAACCCACTGCCGCCTTTCTCTGATGCCCCCATTCACCTTTCCAAGAATCTTGAAAATGCTGCCTGCTCATCTCCAAGGCCTGGGGGCAGAAGCCACAGAGGTGGGACCACTGCAGTCATCCCCTCTGCCTAACCTCCCCCTGGCCCTCCAATGGCTTGGGAACAGGATCTACACACAGCCTGGCATTTGGGATACACCGGGATCTGGCCTCAACCTCAGATTCCAATGGGAACACAACAGCAAGTAACATAAGTGGTTTCAAATCCCCCTGCACAACCACCCATCCTCACTGTTCACACTGCGATGCATCTGCTCACACAGGGCTGGGAGATATTATCTCCCTTAGTGAACATCATTAGGCACTTCCTGTGTGCCAGAAACCTTATAAGCACTTTACGTGCGTTAAGCGCTTGACTCCTTGTATACCTTGTGAAAGAGGGTTTTGCACTTGGCTAAGGTTGCGCAGCTAATAACGGGCAAGATCGATTGGAAGCCACATCTTTCTGTCTACACAGCTCCCTTACCACTCGGCAGTACCTCCTACCGTGGGCCATTCCTTATGAAAGCACCAGAGCCAGTGTACAACCTCCCACGTGCTTTCCTTCCTTCTGTCCTGATGATGCCAATATTGCAAACAGCGGTTCTTCTATCCACTCGGCTTCCAGCAGGAGGAGTCTCAAGCTGACCCAGGTTGGACATGTAGCAGTGAGTGAGGAATAAACTCTGATTGTTTTATCACTGCAGCTTAGCATGGCCTATGTTGACCAATAAAGCAAAAGCTCAATAAATGTTAACTCTTTCACACCTAAATGTTATTGATTATAATTTACTCATTTTCTTACATTGGAAACCACAGCACATATTTTGGAACCAGGGATTGAACCCAGAGCCTTTGCACTGAGCTACATCACCAACTCATTTTGATTTTATTTTAAGATAAGATCTCACTAAATTGTTATGCTGCCCAGGCTAGGCTCAAACTTGCAATTCTTCTGCCTCAGCCTCCCAGAGTGCCAGGATCACAGATGTGTGCCACATGTCTGTAGGAAACCACATTACTTTTGTAAGTGAATAAAAATACCTACCATTTGTCATCACAAATAAGCACACAATAATTAGAATGAAAAGTCATTATCCTAATACCAACTCAAGTCATCTGGTATACCTCCCATCCTACGTGCTTGTAAATAATACCACGGGCCTCTCTCTGGGAAGCTAGGCAACGCTGCAGGTTGGGAAACTGCCTCAGACAGCCTCAGGGTTGGTCCTGAGCCTCTCCCCTTGCCAGCCTTAGCCCCGGCTGCCAGGCCCAAACCTTCCACCAATGCCAACTCCATGCATTTGCAGGGGCACCTGCCCTGCCGTGGCCCTTACCTCGGCAGACAGTGCCGTTCTCCACAGCCTCGAAGCCCGCCTTGCACATGCAGCGCCCGATGGGCACCAGCCACTCGCCGTCCCCATTACAGTACAGCTTGATGGGCACATCCACCTCTTCAGCGTTGGCGATGCAGCTGCCCCTGGCGGCTACCAGCGATGTGCTCTCAGCCCCCGACAGCGTCTCCTGGAAGATGGCACCATTCTGGATGACGCGGGGACACTTGCGATAGAAGACACGCACAGCAATGAGGGACATACAGCCACCATAGTCCTGGAAGGCCAGGTAGAAGCCACTGCGGGACACAGGCCCAAAGCTCCGCACCTCAGTGTTGATCTTCATGACCCGGCCGCCCAGGTCAACTTGAGAGAAGCTCTCATCAGCTGCGATAGTGTCCACCTTCACCCACGGATTCTCCATCCAGGTGGGGAAGGTCTTGGTGGCCGAGTCATAGTCAGCCTCGTAGTAGTAGAGGTTGAAGGTCTCCTTGCAGGAGCCGGGCACACTGGGGATGCTGCTGCAGTCACGCACTGAGAACTTCATCTCCACGTGGATGCGGTGGGCACCGCGACGCCGGATGAACTTGGTCCGTAACCAGTTGTTCTGGCTTGACTCAAACACGTTGCACACCTGGTATGTGCGAATCGTGTTCATGTTCTCGTCATAGCCGCTCACTTCTTCCCACTGTGGGTGAAACACCAGTGAGGTCGGGGGAGGCGGAGGGTCAGCCCTAGGAAACACCCTGTCTCATGGGGAGACGCAGACTGTCTTTGTGACCCTCCAGTCTGATGACGGAGTTGTGAAAGAATTCCCGATCTGATGGGGCAGACATGACTTTGACTTCAAGGAATCCCCCAGTCTGTAGAAGTGACACACTACCAATCCGATGGGAAGGACACATGCCCTGCTCTTGGTATTCCCCTGGTAGATGTGGCTCCCACTGTGAGGGGTCCCCTAATCTATAAAGGAGACACAGACTCTGAGCTTAGGAAGCTTCCACCTGCAGGAGGAAATGGGAGGTCCCTGACCTAGGGAGCTCCTTCTGATGAAGGTAGATGGTTCTGTGCCTGGGGGCTACCAGTCTGATAGGGTAAGACAGAACTCCTGCCCTCTAGCAGCTCCCTGTCTGATCCAGGAGGTACTGTCCTCGCCCTTGGGGACTCTGAGTATGATAGAAAAAGACAGTTCTCACTCCCGTTGACCTCCTAGTATGATAGGAAAGTCAGGGCATTTCTCTGGGGCTTTCAGCTGCTAAGATTCCTGAGAGCTGGCTGACCTCTAGTTCATAGAGGGAGCCTGCCTGCCTTCCCCTCTTGCCAGAAAAGAGGCTCCAGCACCCATGGGATCTCAGCCTGAGCATCAAAAATCTGACTGAGAACCAGAGAGCCTCCGTGCTGCAGAGGGCTGGGCCACTTGACAGGAAGTTGGGAAGGGCACAGTGCCCACGGCCCTGCACACAGACACACACAAGGGCCTGGCACATTTGGCCCCCTTGGTCTGGTCTCCCTAGTGGGCCAGATAGCGTGCTGAGGGGAGCTCCCCATCCTCTCCTTCTCTCGGGTCCCTCGTGACATGGGGCTGGCTTCACCTGGATAGACGGAAAAGGGCCCCAGCAGCACAGCCTCCCCTCTCATCAGGATCCTGGGGCTGGGTACCCTCATAGTGTCATTTCTTTGTCATGACATGCACATATGGCATCACTGCCCCATTATTCGGCAGAGAGAGCAGAAGAGGGCAAGTGAGGCCACCCGACTGACCCCAGGTCAGACGAACCCAGAGCCAGCCATGTGCTTGCCTGTGCGGTCTCAGAACACAGCGCTGCTAACTAACGTGATGCATAACCTTGGGTCAGTCCCTCAGCCTCTCTGGGCTACCATCTCCTTCACTGCCAAATGGGACTATGAGACTGGCGGATGTTAGGAGAGGTGCCACCCACCAGTGGGTGTTCTTTGTCCCTTTGCCGCTCAGATTCCCTGGGCCAAGTCTGCCCGGGGAATGGTCAGATGCGACAAGGGGTGACTCTGGGAGGGGAGGCCAAGCTGGGGCTTGCTAGCCCAGCCACTCCAGCAGTGGCCACTCTGAAGCTCTCTACATTGCATTTAATCGTTTTTTTTTTTTTTTTTGGTGGCACCATGTGACAAAGTCAGCCCCTTGTTACAACCGCTGCTCTTCTTCAGAACTTAATTAGAGCACTTAATTAGAGCACTCTGCCTTTCTCCCCTCTCTCTAATTAACATGCGGAGGCCCTGCAGCCCAAACACCCCAAATAATTGCGTCCGGGGGCCCTGAAGCCCAGCCTGGCCTCATTACTGGCAGGGTGGGGCTGTGGGCCCAGCCGCCTTTGCAGATGGAAAATTGGTGACAAGAAAGAGCCACAGAAAGAGGCCTGACCCTGGGGCCCTGCCTATTGAGAGCACAGGCCTGGAGGGGGGGTGCAGCTCCCAGGGGCTGCAGCTGAGTCTCAGTGGAGATGAGGTGGGGGGAAGGGAGGAATGGGTCGTGGAGTTCAGCGCCTTCCCCAGAGACTGGAAGTATTAAAATCCATGACAGTGATGATGATGATGGTGATAATCGTCATAGCTATTAATACTCTACTGGGGGCCAGCCTTAGATACTTCGCAAGTAACCTCACAATGGCCCTTTGAGGAAGTCAGCTTTACCATTTCATAGACAAGGAAGTCAAAGCTCAGAAAGATTGAGCAACTGGCTCCATACCACACAGCTCATGGGGGGCAGAGGGACAGCATTTTTGGAATGTTTGATCCTACATCCTCTCTGCAACTGGTAGGCAGAAAGGAATCTTCACAGATGTGGGCTCAGAGGACCCAAATGGGAACCTAGAAAAGGGGCAGAGAGGACTTGCTCACAACCCTGGATACAAACTTGAGCCCCAGCTGGGGTGCATTTCAGTGGTAGGGTATGTGTTCTGTATGCATGGGGCCCTGGGTTCAATCCCCAGCACCAAATCAAGAAAAAAATAACTAAAAACCCCACCCAAAACACAAAATCAAAAACAAACCTCAGCCCCTTCACTTATTAGTTGTAGGGTCCTGGGCAGGTAGCTAAGCCTCCCTGAGCTCCAGTTTCCTCGCCAGTAAAAGAGAGGTAATTCTCCCTGTGGTCCCGACTGGAGATGATGTGTATAAAAGGTGCTTGATACAGCGAATGACATAGAATGGGTATTCAGGAAGTGACAGTTCACTTTCCTCATCTGAAATAGGGGCTGATCTAGCACCTACTTCTTGGCCTTGCCTTGAGGATTCCATGGGATAAAGGCTAAAAGCATCCAGCAGGTTGCCATGGTAACGGGTGCTCCATCAATGATAGGGGATTGGGAGGTGGGACTCTGAGTGCTGAAGGGGAGAGAGGGACTGCAGTGCGAGGGGCTTTCAGGCCCTGCAGCAGATGCCCAGGCATCCTGGGGGCCAAGTGAGGTTTGGGGACCACCAACTCACCCCTGATGGGGGATGCACCATCCAGCCCAGCTCAGCCGTCGCGGTAGTGGAGTCCATCAGCGTTTCTGCAGGGAGAGCAAAGAGTCACCACTTTGCCTTCCCAGTGCTGTCAGTCACTCTGTCCTGACCTTAAGATCCCTCCCCTTGAGGTCTTTCCCTTACAGACCCCTGCCTACCTCCACTGCTCCAATCATCCAACTCTAATCCTCCAGACCACACTCCCTTGGATCCTGCCTCTTAACTCCATAATCCCACCCACTCTTAGAGCCCAGCCAATCATCTTACTCTACTTTTCAAGGTTCTGCCCTTCTAGTCCCAATTCCAGGACCTCTGTCCATGGTCAGCAGCACCCCCCCTCCCTGCCATCAGCCAATCATGTCTCACATTCCTCTCCTTTTCCTGTCGGGTAGGCTCTTAACCTGGGTGTTCTAGATGGGTTCCTGAGGATCCATCACCAAACATTAAACATATACCTTACATTTTGGGTATCTGTTCACTTTTCAGCTTGTGTCAAGTTCTCAAAAACTGGAATAGGAGCCTTAGAGGGGTCTCTATTCCACCCCACTGAGCACCATCAGGTACCCTGCCCTGCCTCTCTGGCCTCACATTCTGTAACCTTCCTCCCTTTCCTCTATCACCTCCTGTCCCATCCCTCCATCCCTGAGAGGTAAGGGGGCCAGTTATCACCTGATGCTGGGGCTGCAGGAGACTCAGAATCAGCTTCTGAACTAGCAGCTGGAGGGAAGGGGTCACACAGCCTGGGGTGAAGGGGGTCTCCTTCAGGAGACCTAGAGATCCCTACCTCACCCTAGCTCAGGCTCAGGACCCCTCCCTTTTACCTTTTCTCTGCCTAAAGGGCTTCCAAACACTTTTTTGAACTGAACTGCAATGCACTGAACAGATTTAAATAGACCCCCTTCAAGCACTCACTCAACAAATAGATCCCGATGCTCATTCTGTACTAGGCAACGTGCTGGGTACCTCGAGCAGGAAAACAGCAAATGGCAAAAGCCTTCACTCACACCATGATAGTAGAGATGATGTGGGAATAGAAATGGCTATGACAGAGTAGGTGGAGGAACTTAAAAGGTCACAGGGGCATCATGCATGGCACTTAGCTCAGTGAGGATAGGAGGTAGCCTTGCTCCAATTCTGTACCTGGCGCAGACATCACTAATCAATCCCCACATGCTGTGGCCATACAGAGCTTCACAGCATGGCACTCCAGGAAGCCAACACTGACTACTTGAGTTGTAGCCCAACCGCCTGTTTCTGCAGAATGAGTAGCTGGTGCACAGGGAGGTATGGGGAGAACCTCCACAAGGCCACAGGGGAGTTAGTGGCAGCGTGGACGTACAGGTGTCCTGTCACCCTATACATTTCTAGAATGTTGAAATAATGAGTTTGATGGTCCAGGCCGGATGCATCAGGGCCAGAAGACAGGGGCAGAGTGCCCAGTCTCCAGCAGTCGAGCAAATCCAAATGGGAGGTAATGAGGGTGTGACCTACAACCAGGGCGGTGGGGATGAAGGGCAGGGGGAGAGGAAGCATTTGGCTAGAGGTGACCCCAGTTAGACCCCTGAGCTGACGGGAGAGGATGCAGAAGCGTCCCCTTGATCGCCTGTGGCTTGTGTTTGTGGTCACTGTGTCCCTTTACACTGGGGGCCGGTGCAGGGAGGGGGGCAGCCGGAGGACGCCAGGGACGGTGGAGCCAGTGCCAAGGGCATCTTTTTGATGGCAAATTGGAGGGAAGTTCTATTGTGCAGCTTTGGAGCTGAAGAAAGGGCTCCTTTTCACACTCTGAAGGCTACAGATTTTTCTTCCTGGAGAGAACAAGGGCTGAACTTTTCACCTGTTTTCTCTCATCGGCCTCAGCCCGAGACGCGCCAAGCCGGGCTCTCTGCCTGCGCCTGAGGAACAGCTGCTGGGAGTTGTGCAGACAAGGGAAAGGAGAGACCGCCCAGGACCAAAAGGGGTCGGGTGGGGGCGACAAGCCTGCCAAGCAGGTGGCCCCACCCCTTGGCTGGATTCCTGGGCTGACCCAGAGGACAAGGGCTGGAACGTTCTATATTCCAGAGAAGGAGGGGCTGGGAACCCATGTCTTCATCGTACGGATGGAAACTCAGGCTCAGGGAGTGCAAATGACTTGCCAAAAGGCAAGAGGCTCGCAAGTTCAAGCCCAGCCCGGGCTACTGAATAACTTAGTGAGGCCCTATGGCAAAATATAAACAGGACTGGGAGGTAGGTCAGTGTGAAGGACCTGGGTTCAAATCCCAGGCTCCTCAAAAAGCCAGGTAGGGGGTACACCGCCCCCTTTCCTGCTCCCACAGAACATGCTAGGTGGGAACTGGTAAGGACCGGAAATAACCAGTTGCCTGGTTCTCCCACAGGAGGCATCCCTTTACGTCCCTCTACACTCTGCATCCCACATCCCTCTACACTCTGAGAGACCTTGATTCTCTTACATGCCTGGTAACCTTGGGCTTTTTAAAATTTCCAGAGCATGATGCATTTCAGGCAAGAAGTTTACCACTGAGCTACACCTCTAGTCTCAACTTTGGCCCTTTCTAAGCCTCAGTTTCCTTACCTGGAAGATGGCCAAAATACCTCCTGAGTGTGAATGTACAGTCTAACCAGGAGGAGAAGAGGATCAGCGTGGGCCCTCGTACCGCACAGACCCTCAGGAAGTACCAGCTATTATTTTTAGCTGGAGTGCAGCACCTTTTGGCCCACCCAGTTCTCGCACACATGCCACTTCCTGTGGGCTCATTAGGTGGGCCCTGAAAGTGAAGGTGGGTCCAAGAGGCTCCAGTTTAATCTGGCTGGCTCCCCACAGCCCCCAGACCGCACTTGCCAACATCTGACAAACATCAGCTTCTCTCTGGATGGCCACAGCCTCTGAAGAGCCCCTCCTGTTCACTTGATGCCATTTCCCTGAGATGCCCTGCATTTCCTCTTGTGCCTCTCAAACCAGGCACAAAAGTCCCTGTTCCTAGGGGAATCTGGAGTTGGTCGTTTTTACCACAGGAACCTAGATAGGTTCGGGAAGCCAAGCCCCATTTCTATTACCAGCACTTCTACCTCCACATCAAACCCCAGATATTTCTCCTCTAATCTGCAAATCTACAAAGGTTGAGAGCTCATATCTATTAAGACCCTTGAATACCCACACAACAATGCCAGGAGGTACTTAATATACTCCCATTTCACAGATGGGAAAACAGAGGCTTCCAAAAGCTCAGGAACTTTCCCAAGCTGCTCTCCCCGTGCACAGACCACTGTCTCTCATACCCACATCTCACACGTACTGTTCCTTCTCACCCTCTGCCCTCCACGCCTCCTTTGCCTGCCCCTGTGCTCCTCATCTGTGAAGTCCCAACTCAGGTCACCTCTCCCAGGAAGTCCTCCAGCACCCACTCTGCCGCCTGCAGCCACTGGTGTTTCAAGGGGCCCCAGAACTTGCAGGTGTCCTTGGTGGTGACTGTCCTTGTTTGCTTTTCCTCTTCCCATGGTCTCTGTGCCCCTGGAGGGTAGGTACTGGGGTGTCCAGGACTCTCACCCCCACCTATGGGCTTGAACACACCCTGGAGTCCTGCTCCATCGGGGCAGCCCGGGCTGGAGCTATTCATGTAGACAACATGACCTCTGCCTGCCCACTCACACCTGTGCTATGATTTAGTTACTATTTTCCTTTCGACTCTTTTTTTTTCCTTAAGTGCATTTTAAAGAGAAAAAAAGTAAGCATTATTATAAATGGAAAACCAATATCACTTGACATAAAAAGAAGGAAAACAAACATAAGACTATTACAATTAGAAACATTCATCTGCGTGCTACCTGATATCATTTTGCTTCCCACGCTTCGGGGGCCACTGAGCTCCACTAGCTGCCTCTGAAGTGCTGGAAATGTCCCCATCCCCATCCCCACTGTGACAATGACAATCCCTCACGCAGGGAAGCTGCTGTCACTGTACACAGATAATTAATCACCCTCTGGATGTGACAAAGACCACAATGGGGATGTGTGGAGCGCACGGTGGGCTATGTGCAGGAGGACAGGGAGAGGATGCCGAACGTAGCGATGGCTTCCTGGAGGAAGTGGTGCTGGGGTGGAGGCTGGAAGAGTGTGCGCTGGTGGTAGGCAGAGGGCACAGCCGGGCAAAGGTGAGAAGGGCAGCAAGAGTGTGGCTCATGGGAATTAGGATGGAGCAAAGGGCGGGGCACGCAGCTGTGAGAGCTGAGCTGAGTCTAGGGGGCTGTGGAGTCCTGCTCCTATTCAAGGGCATCGACTCCCTGAAGCTCAGAGTGCCCACCTAAAAAAACCCAATGGACAGATGAAGAAAGTGAGGCTGCACAGATTCTTAGCATCCAGATAAAAGCTAGAACCAGGGTCCTCGGCCCAGAGCCAGTTGGGGCCTGGGAGCAGCTCTGGCTGTAACTCCACAGTGCCCTAAACCCTCTCCCTCTTGGAGCCTGCACAGAAGAAAGCAATCAGGAGGCCCTGATTGCACAGGCTGGGAGGCCCCGTCAGCCCCTCCAGCTACGTGTGAATGAGCAGTGTACATTTCAGAAATATTTGAGCTAAAAAGGGAGACACACTGAAGTCGTTAGTGTTAGGCGAAACAGGAGGTGGCTGTGGGGGCCCCTGCTCTCAGGCTGGGGTGAACGGTTGTCCCTGCTCCCTAGGCCATCCCTGGCCAGCTCTATCCAGGGCTATGCTTCCCTAGGGCCACAAATGGTATTTGTCTGTGCTCTAAGTACATGAGCATTCCAAAGACGTGAGGAGGGGTCTTTTGTTAATCACCTATTGTGTGCCAAGGACTGCAGGACATGCTGAATACTGCTATGGACTCAGAACAGCTAAAGGGATCTGTGCTGCTATGTACCCCATTTTACAGATGTGGAAACTGAAACCGGGAAGAGGAAGGAACCTGTGCCAGGGCACACAGGCAGGGCCAGAAATAGACATCAGTTTCTACATCTGTGTTATTTTTATGATGCTATGGCCATAGCATTAAAAAATAGACAACACAAAACAAGAATACTATCACTGTGTGTGTGTGTATATATATACACATGGGTTATGTGTATGTTGTCTCTGTCTCTCTGTCTCTCTGGCTGAGTCTGTGTGAGGGCAGGAGGGAAAGGAGAGAAGGCAGGAGAGGCCTGGCATGTAGATTCTCCAGCCTAGAGCCTTGGTTCTGCTATTTTCTAGTGTGTGACTGCAGGCAAGCCTGTTTTCCACTCTGGGCCTCAGTTTCTGCATCTGCAAAAAGGGTCCTTATGAGAACTAAGCGCCCCCATGTGGGTGAGTCTTGTTGGTCTGATGTCTCCCACGGCCCTCGTTCTAGGTGAAGTCTGTGCCTGCCTGCTCACACTGCATGTTTGATATGGAGAACAGACCTGGCTGAGTCCACACAGCCGACCTGCACATGGCAGTAGGGTGAGATGCTAAAGCCCGGGTCTGCTCACGTCCTAACTTATCCTAAGGCCTTCAGAGCGTTACTGGCTGCAGGATGGAGACCTAGCTCCCTTGACAGTGTTTTTAGAAGTTTTGCAAACCTACAGCCTGAGGGTCCAGCTGATCTAAACTTCCTTCTGCTTGCAGAAGGCGCTGTACTTCCTTGGGCCACGGTGACTTGACACTTCCAGAACGCTCTCCCTGGAATGCTTGGCCCTTCTTGCTTCATTAGCTTGGCTAACGTCTCTTCCAAACCCGAGTTCAAAGGCTCCTCCCTTCTTCCTGGCAGCCGTCCTCGACTTCTCCCCCACTGGCTGAACTAAGTAATGAAGTCACGGCCGTTCAGTGAACACCTACTCCACCTTGTGTGTGCCTGGCGCTGAGGATGCAGGAACAGGTCAGCGGTTCCTTTCCTTGAGGAGCTCCCAGACTTGAGCTAGACAGGGAGAGAGGGCTGGTTTGGGCCGGAAGCAGGATATGCAGGAGTCCAGGGCATGGGAAAGGCGGCTCAGAGGAGGAGAGAGGGAAAGGGCTCAGCTCAGAGCAGTCACAGCAACATCAAAGGCACAGAGGCACGAACACCAAAACGGGGCAGAGAACACTAAATCTGAGGACAGCTCTCTGCGCTCTGGGCTACACGCCCCCTGCAGGGGGAACAAAACCCTTCCTGGAAAGTGATAGTAGTGCAGGAAGGGCCCAAAGGTGAAGGACCTCAAATGAACGTGCAGCTAAGGAGGTTGGATCTGGTCCTACAGGTAGGCGGGAACTATGGAGGGTTCTTCAAGAGGGCAATGACACGGTCTGCACCCAGACTGGCCAGCAGCCCACAGCCCAGGCGGCACATCAGCCTGGCATGGGACCCAAGTGGCAGATGCTGCTCTGGACCCTGGCCAGCAGCTCCTGTTATATCCTGTCTGGGCTGCTGGGGCTGAGGTAACCCAAACCCAGGCCTGGATGTGATCCGTGGCTTGGTGGCCTGGGACCTGACCTGGGTTATCAGCGCCTGGGAGCCGCAGCACATTTTCCGTGGTCCAGTGAGAAATTCCAGGCAGAAGCAACAGGCGGGATCCAGGAGGTAAAGTGCAAAGCAGTGGGTGAGCTTGGAAAATTCGCTTCATTTTGCAAAGCCTCAGTTTCCCCATTTGTAAAGCGAGGACATCAAAATCTTTGCTCCATGCCTGCCCACCCCCCAGCACTGGTCTAAAGACCCAGGGAGGCATTGGGTGCAAAGGGACCTTACATCATGCAAAGGACCAGGCCACACAAAAGCTAGCTCCATGGCAGCTGCCTGTGGGCAGGGGCTCCCTTCATCAGTACTGTTTCACTGACAGCCTAGAGCAAACTTATGTGGAAACTGAGGCAAACAGAGATCAAGGACTCTTGCAAAGCCACATGGCCAGTAAGGGACATGCAGAAGCCACCAGGCTAGATTTGTCTCATGAAAGGGAGAACAAAATTACTCCTTTCATCTGCCAATGCCTTCGGTGTCAGGCCCTGATAAATACTCCACACACCCTGGAAAGCTGGTGCTGTTACCCCACTGTACAGAAGAGGAGAGTAAGCCCAGAGTAGCTCAGAGATCTTGCCAAAGCCACATAGCAGAAAGAAACATAGCTGGGATTTGAGCCCTGGCTTCTCAAGGCCTCTCCTCGGAAGACATCAGACTCACTGGCTCAAAGCAAGGCGAGCAGGGGTGGCAATGCCCGAGGAGCTGCGGGCCAGCTCCAGGAAGGTTGTGGATTTTCTGAAGTGAAGTCCACCACAGGCAGCACGTGGTTTTTCTGGCTCAGCCCCTGGTTGGCGAGAGGGGACCCTGCTAATGTAAAATCCTTCTGCCCCAGGACCTGCAGCTCTACGCTCCTCCTCTCCTCCTGCCGCTCTCGGAGGCACTCCTCTGCCTCGGTTGCCTGCCTGGAGCCTGCTTGTGTTTTTTCAGGCTCGGTGGAGGAGTCCCTGTGACGCCGGCTCCTCCGCTGTGTCCCCGCCTGCCCGCCGCTGGCCTGGGCATCTGCCAGTGCCGGCCGCCCGGGCTGAAACCCAATCCTCCGGGCCAGCCAGGCTGCTGGCTAACAGCGGGCCGCATTGTGCAGCCGGGGCTTCGAGGGAGCTTGGATTCGCTGCTTGGGGACCCACTTAACCTCCACAAAGGACAGGATGATGGATGGGGGTCTGGGACGAGGTTGCTGGGGGATGGGGTGGGCAGTAAACGAACACCGGGACGCACTGGGGAGGGAGGAAGGGAGGCAGGGACAGGAAGCTCTGGACACACTAAGAGCTCCTTTAGTTCTCATGACAACCCCGAGGGAAGCCTTTGCCAGTTCCACTTTACACAAATGGAAACGGAAGCTCAGAGAGGTTAGGCGACTTGGCCAAGGTCACACAGTAAGTCAGAACCCAGACCTATAGCCGTCCTCGAGCCTTTCCGACACATCAGGCTGCCCTCGTGGCCAGCATTTGCCCAGTGATTTTTAATGTGCAAAGCCCTTTTATTTAAACAAATCTACATTTTCCCCATTTACCAAGTAGGTAATAAAAATATAATCACAGCAGCTGGCATTACTGAGCACCTCCTGTGTGCCTGGTACTATGCCGAGTACCGCACTACACGGTCCCATGATATCCTAACGTGACCTGCCGAGGAAGGAACACTTGTCGAGGTCATTTTGAGGAAAGGAGACGAAGGCAACACCTGAGTCTCTTACCAAGATGTGGCAGAGCCAGGCCTATTTCAAATCTCCCCTCTGCCCACTGGACAGAGCCCCGTTTGCAGAAAGCTCCTGAGGCCCTTGTTCCTTCTCTCTGCGATGTCCTCACCCTTTAATAAAGACCCACCTCAGATAGCACCTGCTCTGAGAAACCTTCCCCGGTGACCCAGGAAGCAGGGCTCCCGTACTCAGGCGCATTTCCCATCAATGTCACCCCACCTGCAACTTTCTGTCCCTCACCAGGCTCTGATCTGGTCGGTAAGCACCGTGCAGGCAGGGTAGAGTCCGGCGGCTGTGGCCGGCAGTCTCACTTGCTGAAATGACCCGAGTCTGACTGTTCATCCAGGCTGAACCAGACAGCCATGCATGACCCGCTAACACCCCGGGTCTGCTGTCCCGACATTTCCTCCGGAAGATGTGGTGGCTGGTGTCACAATGGCCCCTGACACACACTCTACACAGCTGTACCCTAGCATCTTTGGAGGATCGGTGCCAGGACTCTTGTGGATACCCGAAGCCCCAAATGCTCAAGTCCTTCATATAAAATGGCACAGGATCTGCATGGAACCTACAAAATCCTCCTTTACACTTTAAACCATCTCTAGAATACTTCCAATACCCAATATGGCCTAAATGTTACACAAATAATTGTTATGCTGAATTGCTTGGGAAATAATGATGAGGGGAAAGAAGTCTGTATGTGTTTGATCCAGATGCAATATTTTAAAAAAATATTAAAAAAAATTTGAGCCTCAGTTGGTTGCATCCACAGAAGGGGAACCTGTGGATACACAGGGTCAACTGTATGTCATTTAACATTTATTTTGTGCCCATCTCTGTGCTGTGGTGTCACCTACACGATCTATTTTGAAGCTCACAATGCTAGATGAGGGAGAATTATTATCATCCCCATCCCCATTTATCTATCCATCCACCCAGCCACCCTCTCGCTTGCCTCATCCGTCCATCATTCCACCCAGGCACTTATCCACCCATTTTTAGCATCCTGTGAATATACCCATTCATCATCCACACATCTGCATACTGTGCCGACCTCCCTTCCTTTCCTCCCCTACTTCATACAGATGGCGGGGAGGGCAAAGAAGCTTCAGAGAGGTTATGCAACCTGCCCACCATCACCCAGGTAGCCGGCAGTGGGCCTGGCCAGTGAGCCAGGTACTCTGAACCACTGTTCTCTGCGGCCTCGTGATTGTCTCACTTTATCTTTAACCATCCTATTATATGCAAGTCTGATCTTATAAGTCACCCCAAATCCTCCAGGATGTGAGTGGAGTATAAATTACAAATCAATAAGACACAGGCCACTGTAAGTCCAGGCTGGGTCTGTCAGGTTGGAGTCAATTAGTGGGCCTGCCGCAGGACCTGCTGGGACTGGATCTATTTGCCTAATTGGCACTGGTTTCCCCCAGTGAAGGACAATTAACTCAAATCCCAGAACCCAGACCACCCCTCTACTTCTGGGCAAGGTGTCAGGCATTTAGCCACATGGAATTTTACTGTTCATTCATCCACTCATTGACCCCTACACCCACTCGTCCATCTATCATTCTAACCACCCAGTCCTTGCAATTGTCCATAAATTATCCTGACATCCACTCACCAGCCCACTACCTATTTACCCACCCTCACATGCATCTATTCCTGTATCCATCCATCTATCCTTCTCTCCACCCCCTATTCACTTACCCAACAATGCGCCCACCCATTCTCATAGCCATCCATCCACTGAACCACTCGGCCCCAGCCACCATGTATGAAATTATTCCACCGTGTTGCCACCCACCTACTCCTCTGATGTCACCCATTTACCCACCTACCCATATGTTCTGCATCCCACTTGGGTATCCATCCCTCCCTCCCTCTCTCCCTGCCTCCACCCACTGAGCCAACTTCTCTTCCTCCTTTCTCTCTTTTTCCATTCCTGTCACTCACACATCTACACATATGCTCTCCACTCCTCCCATCTGGCGAGCCTGCACTTGTTGAATACTCACCTACTGCGTGCCAGGCCCATGCTAACTAAGTAATCAGACATTAGCTGATTTGGAGCAAATGCTAAGTTCTTCGTGGTCCCAACTGAAGTTCCCAAGGGCTTTCCAAGCTCCACAACTGCCCTTGGATGTGGCCCCTTGTGCAGGCTGGTATCCCAGGTCCTGTCCTGTGCCTCTGGATCTGGCTTCCCTCTGCCTCCATATAGCCCTTTTCCTGGGGTCCCCATGATCACATTAGGCTTGCACACAGCTCACACCATCTTAGGCATGGCCCACAGAGGGGCAGTGAAGGTGAGTCCAGAGTCAGCTGCAGCCCCACCGGGGCCCTTGTTCCGGAGACTGCAAGGGGGATCCCCAGGTTCACCAAACATCCTCCTCCAGCAGAAGAGGAACCCTAACCCTGCCTAGGGGTCAGAGGAGACCTTCCACATGAGTGACACCTTGCCTGAACCCCAACTTTTGTGTAGGAGACAGCCATCCAAAAGGAAGGCAGAAAACGGGAAGAGCTGTGCTGCAGGCAGAGGGTGAGCTTGTGCAAAGGCTGGGAGGGAGATGAGCAAGTCCCCACTGCGGAGCCACACCAGGGAGAAGGCAGTCCTTGGAGAAAGAGCTTGGGATGCTAGAGCCTTCGTTGCCGGGCTGAAGGGTGGAATGGCGCCCCAGGGGCAGAAGGGATCCAGAGAGCGGGTGGCCTGACTCAGCGGGCCCTGAATGCTCTTGTGTAATGGATCCATTTCATAGAGGAGGAAACTGCATCCTAGGGATCAGAGAAGTGCAGAGGGCTTCCCCAAGCCACACAGCTGGCCACACGGAAGCTCCACCCCAAGTCTGGCAGCTCCAGATTGCTCCCCTTTTCTGAGAGTGACTGCCACAGCAGAGATGTTTCCAGAATGTCTGAATTACTCCCCTGCAGGCCCACTTCACTGGCTGTGGGGTACGGTGACAGAACACTCCAGGGCACCATCTCTGCGCGGCATGACTCCGGGCTCCGCTGCCAACTGCACTGGCATCTTGGGCTGCGGAGCAGCCACGGCTCTGCAGGGGCATTTTCTTGCATGCCAACGTTTCTCAGGAGAGTTCCTCAGTAATTTCCCACCATCATCTTTACAAACAGAGCCTCTGTGTCTTCATCATCAGTTACTATTCTCTCCCCACCAACCTGATACCCAAGAGGCAATGCCAGGCACAGAGCCCGGCTCTAGGGCTTCTCGGCAAGAGCTGGTGAGGCTGGGGACACACGGCTGGGCATGGATGGGCTGATGGGGGCAGGAAAGGCCTGAGAAAGGGCAGGGATCAAAAGGTATGGGTCCTTTGGGGGACACAAGGCACTGGGGGAGGGCGCTGCAAGCCAGCTGTAGGGAGAAGCGGAGCAGCCAGGAGGTGAGAGGAAACTATGGCCTTCACATCCCCTTGGCAACATCTCATCACGGCTACCATTTACTGAGCACTTACTATCCGCCAGGCAGGATGCCACTCAGATAACATCCAGAGTTGCACCCGAGTGCATCTAAGGATTCCCCAAACCCTTCAAGGGACATAAGATCGTCTCTGTGTCACAGATAAGCAAATCAGCTCAGTGAGGACAAATTAGAGATTCCTGGAAATTGGTGAGGAAGGATTTTGATTTCTGGGCTATGTTAACCGAAGTCCTTTCACCATCCCAGGGAGGCTTTTGGGCATCTAGAGTCTCAGGTGAGGGCTGAAGCAGATGGTGGGCTCAGGCAGCTAGGGCGTCTATGCCCAAGCATGGCAGTTCTGAGGTGGGGAGCAGGCATGGTCCGATCCAGTGGCATGAGGTGGCCTGATAGCCAGCCTGGTGCCCTTCCCGCCACAACCTGTGGAGGCCTATGCAGTCCAGTGTCTGCAGGATATCAGAGGCATGCGAGGAGCTGTGACCACAGGTGATGGGCTTTTCTGGCTGCTGGTGGGGCATCAATGGAGCTACAGCACAGGAGGCTTCCTGCCTGCACTGGGGACTCATTCTTCGAAGTCAGGGTAGACTTCCTGGGGGAGGTCGAGCAGCTCTGGGAGCCCCGCTCCCTCACTCATGATGTTATAGGTCACAGGGCCAGCGCTGCCCCGGAAATACAACCAGGCGCCAGACGTGCACCTTCCTCACAGCCCCGAGATGACCAAGAGCAGGTGGCCCTCAAAGCCTTCAGTGGGCTGGCCCGAGCGCCTGATCTCATGGCACCTCCCTCCACACCACGACTCAGTGTCCCCACTCTGAACCCCTGCTGTCTCCCTGCCTGGATTTTGCCCTAGGTTGTGCCCCTGCCTGGAAAGCTGGGCATGGTGGGCAGGCCCACGAGAGCCAAAGCCTTGAGGAGGTCTGCACCAGGCCATGTCCTCATTTTGCCTCCTTGTGTCTCCCTAGGCTGTTTCCCCTGTCAGAATGTCCACCTTTCTCATCTGGAAAACTCCTACTTATCCTGAAGAAACCCAGGGATCATCTCCTGCAGGAAGACTTCCTCGACGCCCCTGCTCTCTGCTGCTTGAATGAGCTACCTCTCCTCAGGGCTGCGGCCCTCCCTCTGGAGTGTGTCTCATGCTCTTCCCCAGCCTGGGGCCTGGACGGGGCCTGGGGCCCTCCAGTGCCGGCCGCTAAGTGGGACAGGAGGTCATCGGTGTCTAAGGTGACGAGGAGACAGTCTCTCTCCCGGGCACGGGGAAGGATGGCTAGCAGTTGGTCTGCCTAAGCCCTGAACACATCTCAGCCTTCCCATGCTCCCGCCAGTGCCCCTGGGAGCGGAGGCCAAGGCACCTCCAGCCCAGCTGGGCCCAGCTTCCTGCCCTGCTCAGCCCTCACCTCCCCAGCCCCACCTGGGGCTCCTCTTCCCTGGGAATTCTGCACTAGCTCTCAGACCTGCTGACGCTGGGAGCAGGTTCAGGAATTCCTGCCCTAATTGGGAAATTGGATCTGGGACCTCAGGCATCTCAAGTTGGCCCGTGTCCCACTGGGGCAGGTGTCCCTCTGCCAAGGTTAAGGTGTGTGGTGAGTGGTCCCCCCAGGCTAGAGGGGGTTCCTGACCTCCTCCATTCCTGCAGCTCCGTGGCCTCAGTGAGCCCATCTGGGAAATGGGGGCAGGAAGCCATGCCTACTCACAGGTATAGGTACAAAGCTCTCAGCCAGAGGCCTGAATGGCCAGTGTAGCTCGGGGAGGCTGCTTTGCTGTATCATCATCTCTCACTCGTCCAGAGGCCAATGGCACTGAGAATAGCCGTCTGTTCCTCTGGGTGGAGCTGCTGCCTCTAAACATAACCTGGACTCCCAGCTATGGAGCCTCCTTGGTGCCACTAGGCTCTCAGGATGCACTAGGGTATTTGTCATAGGTTTCTATTTAGCAGATGAGGACACTGAGATTCAGAGAAGGATGATGACTTGCCCTAGGTCCCTAGGAGTTGGCAGTGCTGGGCTTCTGAGCAGTAGCCCACTCCCCGCCTTCCTCTGAAGCTCAGAGTCCCCAGTGCTGGGCCTGGCAGGAAGCGTTCGCTTGGCCTTATTTAAAGTTGCAATTATCTGTCCCATTTCCCGCTGGTGACAGCTGAGTTCTCTGGGGAGGTGGGAAGAACCAATGGAGGATTCCAGGAACAGGGAGTTTCTGAGGAATCCTCCCTGAGCCTCCAGCTGAGGGCCTGGAGGATGTGCACACCTGCCCATTTCCCGACCCCTCCACCCTCCGCCCTTGCCCTGGGAAGCTGCCCAGGTCAGCAGGTCTCCTCTGGGTAGAGATGGTGGAGGGGTCACAGCACAGGCTGAGGCCTAAAGGATCGCCGGGGTTTGGCAGAAGGGGGCGCCCAGTGTAGAGATGGGAAGACTGAGGCAGCCTCGGGAGGGATCCAACATCCCACTGGGAAGTGGCAGGGCATGGGCCTAAAACTCGGAGTGACAAGGACCTGCAGGACAGGTCTCAGGAAGCCTGAAGGGTGGCAGAAGATGGGCCAGGGGACAGGCCAGGTCTGAGCAAAGGAGGGTGCTCTCAGCACAGAGCCAGAGCCTCCCATGTGTCAGCGTGTCCCGAAGGCCTCGAGAGAAGGCACAGCGGGTGAGTAAGCCAGGTCTGGAGACCAAAAGCCTCAGGAAGTGGGCTGGCTGCGGCCCTGCGCCCGCTCTCACTGAGTGGCCAGAATCTCAGGTTCCTGGTCCCCGCCCCCACCCACCACGACACAGAATTAGACTCGGACACACACCCAGCCACCATCACCATGATAAAGGGCACGGCCCGTCCCTCTCTGCCCAGACACCTGGGCACCCGTTGCCAGCACCCTGCCCCTCTGCCACTGCCATGCGGCCCCTCTCTGCATTCCCTGTGCATCCGCCCCGGCCGAGGAACATACAACCTGGCAACTGTGACACCGAGCGAGCAGCTCTGGCACCCACCACAGCCATCAATAGAGGAGCGGGAGGGCAGGAGCCTGAGGGTGGAGTCCAGGTGTGGCTCCAGGCCTATCCTGTGGCACATCCCAGCTGAGCTGTGGGCTCAGCAGCCTTCTAGATTTGGACCTAGTTCCCAACCTAGAGGTCCCACGCAAGTCCCAACCTTTCCTTTCTGGTCTGTGGAATGGGAACACTAATTAGTATCTCCCTTTAGCTGGCTCTGACCCTTAATGAGACCAAGCCAGTAAGGTACTTAGCTCAGCCCCTGGCTATAGTAAGTGCTCAATAAAATATTGTCATTATTATAACTCAAATTTCTACATGACTTGGCACTAGGTAGTCACTCAATAAATGGAAATTATGATGTTATTCATATCAACATCAGCCCACCCCCTCTGGGCAAGGCTGAGGCAGAGTCTTACTTTCTTGTCTATGGGAAACAGAACGATGGTCCCCTCTGCCCCAAAAATGTCCATGTCCTAATCCCCAGAACCTGAGAACATCACCTTATATAGCAAAAAGGACTTTGCAGATAAGACTGAATTAAGGATCCTGAGACGGGAGCTTATCCTGGATTATCCAAGTGGGCCCAGTGTAATCAGGAGGGGCCTTCGGGGAGGAAGGCTGGGGGCCGAGGGCAGCGGTGACGATAGAAGCAGAGGTGAGAGTGATGCACCTGAGGATGGGGTGGGAGTGGGGCTGCAGGAGCTGGAGAAGAAGGAGAACTCCGCCCTACAGCCTTGGGGGAGGGGGCTTCCAACACCCACTTCAGCCCAGTGAGACCCATTGAGACTTCTGACCTCCAGAGCTGTCAGATAATAAATCTGCGCTGCTTTAAGCCACTCCTCTTATGGTAATGAGTAACGGCAGCAACAGGAAAGGAAGCACCCTTCACAAAGAGGTCGTCTCTGGCACACACCGGCCTGCTCAACCCCGGGGACCGCACGTGCCCCCTCCCGCGCCTGAGCAAAGCCTGTCTGGCCTCTGCCGCTCCCTCTCGTAGCTCTGGCTACTTTGGTTCCCAGCCATGGTTGAAAGGAGCCTCCCTCCAATATTTCCCACCCTGCCCTCCTTCCCCTGGCCTGTGTGCCTACCCAGGAGGTGTGGGGCTACGGCAGGGCCGATGCTGGTCCCGTGCCCCAGTCACCGCTCTGGATGGGACAGCAGGGTGGGGCTACTGTGGACTTAGTGTCTTCCATGTGCCCAGGACCTTATCTTCCCAAAGTTCCAAGAGGCAGGAACTATGATCAGCCCCATTTGACAGATAAGAAAACTGAGGCTCCGAGTAGTACAGGCCATGGTCAAGTTCCTGTCCATGTAGGCACAAGCTAAGAGCTTGCTGCAGTCTCATGCTCTCCTCTCACACACCTCCTGTGGGATACTCCCATGTCATTCTGAACTAGGACACTGAGGTTCAAAAAAGGCAAGGAGCTTCCCTAGGTCACAGTGCTACAAAGGAGGCCTGGGCGGCCTCAGAAGGCCACTTTTGCACCACACCCTCATCCTGGTACTACAGAAGAGGAAATGGGACCAGTGGTCCTTCCACTCTGCTATGGGGCGTCCCTGTGACATCCTCAATAGGCAAGTGCTCTATCTGGGGTCCTGGGGACGTTTTCCAGAGTTTGCCCAGAGACATATGGCTCCGAGTCCATCTCTCCTACGCCAGCAGGATCCCAGGAGCCTGGGACTGCACCAGGCAGGAGCTAGGAACTGGGACTAAGGGTCCCTGTTGGGCCTTGGTGCTCTTGGGGGGCACTGCCTGCACGTGGCCCGGTCCTATGCACCCCCAAGAGACATTCGCCTCAAATGACTCCCGGCAGTGTCGGTGCCAGGCTGGGGGAGGGTGCAGGCAAGCTGGGCGTCTCTCTGCCACAGCGGGCCTCAGCGCCGTGCGGAATCCCAATTGAGCTATTTTTAATGTGCTTCAATTTTCATTTTCTTTTATTGGAAAACACAGATGGTGACTTGCTGCCCCCTCGCTCACTGAGCGAGGTGCCGTTGGAGAGGAAGAGGCACGGCAGACACACGCACCCCCCTTCCACTGCTGCGGAATGGCAGCCGGCTGCCACGCTCCGCGCCTGCTCCGTGCCTCAGTTTCCCCGTCTGTAAAAAAGCCTGGCAGAGGCAGCCTTGAAAGGCCCGGGCAGCCTGCACACTCTGTGAGGAAAGCAGATCCACCTGGGTACTGACGGAAATGGCATCTGAGGTCAGAGCCCAGGTGCCAGGGAGAGAGACGGGGCAGAGGGGAGGTGGAAGGGGGAATTTCCTCACTTCACACACCCAGCCATGCTTGCAGGGCTTCCCGTCCCCACGACACAGATGAGGCAGTGGAGGCGTGGGGGACCAGGCGGCCGCAGGCGAGGGGAGAGCTGCTCCCCAGGGCTGGCCATCACAGCCCCAGGTCTCCGCGCCCCTCTCCAAGCCGCTCCTATCCAGAAGCTCTGCAATGTGGCCTTTGATTACAGAAGTGGAGCGTGCTCTTCAAAGACAGTTTGGAAAACACAGAAGTCAGATGGCAGAGTAAAGCACAATGGAACAGTCTTCTGCCCCACCGCGGCCGCCGCCAACATTATGGTGCGTTCTCTCCGCTCTTTGTTTTTCACTTCCCGCAATCCGTCACGTTTTTTAACACCGTTTGGTGATGGCACCGGGTAGCAGCCGGCTGTGGCTCACAATAGATTAGGATGCTTTTCTGAAGGAGCAGTCCCAGCATGCCCTTGTCCTCATGAGACCAAGAGCATTAGAATTATGGGGATAGGCTGGCATCATGGCTGGGGAGTTGCGTTTTCGACAGGCCTCCCAGGTGGGCACGGATGTAGCCAGCCGGGGTCAGCCCACAGCCCTGCCCCTGGCAACAACTCTGGCTCTGCAGACGGCTGCCACCTCCTGGCTCAACCTGCCTGAGCTGTGTGGCACTGGCTAATTGCATTCACCGCACTGAGCTACAATTTCCTCAAATGGAAAAGTGAAACCTGCCTCCCACACAGGCTTGTGGAGAGGATGAGACAAACGGGACCACTGAGCCACCTTCCCAAGGCTGTCATCTTAGCAGTCCCAAGGCCACCATCGTAATTGACAATGTAGTCCAGGCCAGCTCACAGTGATCCTCCTGCCTCAGCTTCTTGAGTGCTGTGATTACAGGCATGTGCCACCGGCTAGGAGATCTGAAAATAAAATCACAATGGGCATGGTCCAGCCTCTGCCTCTGCCTCCCCATTCCCACTGCCAGGCTTGGAAGTGACATCAGTCACCATCTCCTCCAGCCTTCTCCACCAGCCTGGTTAGAAGTCATCCTAGGGCTTCTGCAGCTCCTCTTCTCATGAACCCACCCTCACCCCCACACTGGGGTATAATGACTTCTGAGTGCTCCAAACCTACAAACTTTGGGACCTATGGAGGCAGAGCTGGGTAAGATAACACTCTGAGTAATCCAAGCTTGAGCTAAGTCTCAGTATTCTCAGCTGTAAAATGGGTAAATTGTGCTTTCTGTCCAAGCTGCCTCACAGGTTTGGCACCTACAGCAAATCAGAGGATGTGGGTGTTCAGGCCTTAGGTTCAGGGGCAGAAAATATACTGCATGCGGGGACTTGGGGCTGTCCTTCAGCCTGTCCACCTCTCCTTGCTTGTACACACTCACGTTGTCCAGGCCTCTCGGGCTGTGTGGCTGGGGGGGTCTCCAGAGGATGCTGCTGCCATCAAAGAATGAACGCTGATAACTGTCCCTTGTGGGCATGATATCTCATCCTCAGAATAAGCCTGTCACTGAACGCTGCGGCTTGAGAATGGGACAGCTCTGGATTCTCTGGGGCAGGCCCATGGGAGTGGACGACCCCGAACCCAGACAGTAACCTTGAGGCACAGCACGTTAGTGTGCAAAGCGCCCTCCCCGGCATCGCGTCATGCTTTTCTTATGCTGATACGTTCACTTATTCATTCACTCACACCCTTACTAGACCTCTACTGAGGGTCAGCCACAGGCCCGTGCTAACCCTGAGGACACCAAGAGGAATGCCATCCAGTCCACGGGTTTCACAACCAAGAGGTGCCCACAGACACACAAAGGGCCCAAGCCTTCGTGTCCCCATTTTACAGAGGTAACTGTGGTTCCCTGAGGCCAAGAGTTTTGCTCAAGGCTCTTCACAATCAGGGGCTACGCTGGCTCCAAGCCTAGTGTTCTTTCGGTATGCTTTGCGGCAGGCAAGAAAGCTAGGCAGGAAAGTAGCCAGGAAAATGTGCCCGGCAGAAGAGACGGCACATGCAAAGGCCCTGAGGAGCAAGTGCTCATTACCTGATTCGGTCCTTTTCCAGCGTGTTCTTCAGTTAACTGGCTAACTCATCCGATCCACTCACCCCAATGGCTGGGCGCCCATGGGTGCCAGCCTCTGTGCTGAGGGATAAAGCTACAAGCCGATTCAGGTAAGCAGCACAGCTTCACGGGCTACAAACCCTCAGAAATGTCACCATGGTGCTTGGGTGGGGACTGAGGCCCAGAGAGGAAACCAGGCCAGAAAAGACCATGGTTGAGAGGTGGCACTGGCACTTGAGACTCAGTTTCTCAAGGCACCAGGTGGCAGCCAGAATCCTGCCTTGGCTTCAGACTCAGAGCCAAGCCCAGTACAAGGGCAGCATGGGTCCTGTGGGAAGCCTGCATGGGAAGTGATGCCCTTGCAAAGGACTGCCGGCTTTGGCTGGATACCCAGACAAGGAGGACCTTGATCCAGGGCCTGCCTGGTGCACTTACACAGCACTGCCAACTTGCCTGTGCTTGTCCGGCTGCTGAGAAAGCCCCTCCTGGGAGGACTGCCTGCCCTCTGTGACCCTTGCCCTTCCAGGCTGCGGTCCCAGCCATCTGGCAGGGTGCTTTCAAGCTCCCAGGGTCTATCTCCCAGATTTTGAGTTGGGGATGTAGTTCAATGATATAGCACATGCATGAGGTCCTTGGTTCCACCCTATCTTAGTCACTTTCTTGTTGCTGAGACAAAATACCTGACACCCACAAATTAAAGGAGAAAAGGTGTATTTTAGCTCACAGTTTGCAGAGGTTTCAGTCCATAGTTGGCTGGCTCCAAGGCAGAGCAGCATGGCAGAGGAAAAACCATCCATGGGATGGCAGGCAGGAGGCAGACTTCCTTCTTCCTTACCCTTTTTATTCCATCCAGGCTACCAGCCTATTGGTTGGTGCCACCCTCACACAGGATAGGTTCCAGAACATTCCCATAGGTTCCAGAGGTTCCAGAACATTCCCTCTTCAGTAAATCCATTATCCACACCCGTTCTGTACTAAACCAACCTGTAGACTAACTTAGTATCACACACCCAAGATCCAGTCACCTCCCAAAAGCCCCACCTATGAAAGCACAAGGCTTTGGGGAGTGGGCGAATATCTAGATATAAGCCATAACACAGCTCCACTTTGAAAAAAAAAAAAAAAAAAAGCTTACACATAGTCATTGACTGATGTTTAATGTCATCAGAGTAACAATTAAACATTACACAGATGAGGAAACTGAGGCTCAGATGGATGACAAACCACTCAGGGTCCCACCACTGGGAAGCAATAGCGCAAGGGTTTGGATTCATACCCTCCTGGCCAGTCTGTTCTCAGCTTCCCATCTACTCAAATCTTAGCACCTTTCATGGCTTTCAGGAGACCCTCCATGACGCCCCATCCTGCCTGGAACCTGCCTGCCTTGTGGCATCCTGTGAGCTCCTCTGCAGGGCCCAGTGGGGGCTCCCAGAGGAGAGAGGATGACCCAAGAGTTCCAGAATGACCACAGCCCGAGCGCCCCTCAGATGCCCACCCACTACCCCGTGACATGTGCAGCAGGCTCTCTACCTTCTCTCTCTCTGACATCACCTTTGAGTTTTTTGTTTTTTTTTTTTTTGGTTTTTCTCTGGTACCGGGAACCGAACTCACGACCTTGTGCTTGCCAGGCAGGCGCTTTAGCCGCTGAGCTAAATCCCCAGCCCCCACCTTTGAGTTTTGAAAAGAAAAATCCCTAAGTGAAAAAAATATATATGCTTATTATAAGATATGGAGACAGTGGAGGAGGGTCTAAAGTGAAGAGTCAAAGCTCTTTCCCCAGAGGTACTCACAATTAGGTGTCATTTAGGCATTTTACTGCACATAAAATGTATTTATAGAGGCATAAATGCATATTTATTCCTTTGAAAGTCACAAATGGAATCGTATTCTGACTCTGAAAATCATACTGTTTGTCACCTGCTTTCAGATCATGCACCTTATCTGACTCTGGTCCAGAGGTTCCAGAACATTCTTTCTACAGCCTCCTCATGTCTAAGGTTCTTGTCACTGACCCCTGTTCACTCACCCTTCCGGTTTCCCTGGGAGGAGAAACTGAGGTAGCGGTTGCTGCCCCGTTCCAGGCCTGACTCTTAAGAGCTCAGTGGTGTGGTCGCAAGGCTGGCTGGGTCCTAAGGTGGAAACGGGGTCAGGGTGTCCATGGGCTGGAGAATGTCCTTCTTCTCCCCTCTGCTCACAGGCCCGTCTTGCACACCCGCCCCCAGCTGCTTCCCCCACACTTCATAAATCTGCAGGCAGCCAGACCTGCTGCACTAGGCCAGGATGCCCTCCAGAGGCTCCCAGATAAAGCAGCTCCTGGGCATGGGGAGGGCTGGGCGCTGGGCCCATTTAGCACCTCAGCCCTGGCCCTGGCCCAGCTGGGCTCTGACCTGGTGTCCCTGGCTCAGCCTGACTGCAGGCTCCCTGCACATCTCTCAGGGGACATCCCCAGGCCAGCCGCCCAGCTGAGCTTCCTGCCTCCCCTCCGGACCTTCCCACCGCCCATCCATCCTGAAACCACAGCCGCACAGACCGTCCCCAACACCCTTTCTATCATGTCACTCCCTGCTCGTGGCCTGCCAGCGGCTCCGCAGTGCCTGTGGGAGAAAGTGCAAACGTCTTCCCCCAGAATTTCTGATTGGACCAGCTACCCCTTCCCGGTCCCTGCCCCCCAGCGCAGGAGCTCTCTCCACTGGGCTGGCTCCTTGCCCTTTCTCCTCCCACCTCCCCACTCTGCTGGGGTCCCTGGAGCGAACATCCAGCCCCCAGAGGTGGGACACAGCTGCACCTCTGGGCATGTCACATGCTCTCACTTTTTAAAATTTTTTTGGTCTTTTTGAGACAGGGTCTCACTATGCAGTTCAGAGTGGCCTTGCGTTCACTCTGTAGCCCAGGCTGGTCTTCAGCTCACAACGATCCTCCTGCCTCAGCCTCCCAAGTGCTGGGATTATAGGCGTGTGCCACCACGCCCGGCTCACATGCTCTCACTTGCAGCCATGCAGACACAGGCCCAGTGCATGGCCACCCACAAGGACCAAATACCTGCTTGCGTTCTCCTTCTTCCCTGGACCTAGCAACATATTAATAATAATACCAGCAAGTATACAGTGCTTGTGCTGGGCCCAGTTGGAAGCACATACTAACTTATTTAATCTTCTAACTAATCTTTTATGAGAGGTGCTGCATCACCCTTGGTTCACAGATGAGTCAACAGAGCAGCGAAATAATTGCCCAAGATCTTGAAGCTATTTTGGGGCAAAGTAAAGGTCCAAACCCAAGGCTTCTACCTCCTCTTTGGAAATCCCTCCTCCAAGAGGCCTTCTCAAAGCTCGGGGAGAGGCCTCCCTCTCTCCAGCATCCTGTGCGTGCCTCTACTACCAGGAATTCAGAGGTTCACCCGAGGACACTGGGGTGAGCAGGACACAGGGCCGTTCTCAGGCCTTGACTTCTCTGTCCTGATCACAGCGTCCCTCAAGGTAGGTTCTTGCCTGCTGGATTTTAGGGAGGGCTTCTCCTAGCCCTACTGAAAAATGTTTTCTAGTCTTTGTTTTTAAAAATGGTAAAAGCAGCCGGGCGTGGTGGCGCGCGCCTGTAGTCCCAGCACCCAGGAGGCTGAGGCAGGAGGATCGCTGCGAGTTCGAGACCAGCCCGGGCTACAAAGTGAGCTCAAGGCCAGCCTGAGCTGCAGAGCAAGACCCTGTCTCAAAAACACACACACACACACACACACAAAAAAAAATTTAAAAAATGGTAAAAGCAAGTGGAAATGAATTGTGGGAGGTGGCGGAGGGCAGTGAAAGTAGTTTTCTGGCTTGCTGAGTGCGAACAAGTCCTTTTCCCTGCTCTGGGCCTGTGCTCTCCCAAGGACAGTCAGCGAGTGTATGTAGTGGTACCCGACACCACATCTGAGGACGCTATAAAGTGAGAACACTTTTCTCTTTTCAGTTCTCCTCAATCCCCTGATTCCTCAGACATTCTCCACCGTGGCTTCTGAGACGTTAATGTGCTGGTCTTTTTTAACTGAGAGTGCTCCAGGCTGTAAGCCTCGGGCCCTGGGTCCAGGCCCCTCTCCCCACCTCTCTTAGGGACCCTTCTCTTCTGCCCTGGGCTTTGGAGATGCTCAGAGCCTGCACACCATAAATGGGGACCATACTCCCCACCTACAGCCTCAACTGCCATCCAGACGTGCAGACTCCACTGCTCCCCACTGGCTCCCAGTGAGATCCACCCCAGCTGCCCACAGCACCCCTGCGCGGCTTTTGCCTGCCACCTGGGCCTGCCCTCCAGCCCCCTTAACCCTCCTTTACACGGGAGTTTGGCAGAGAGAGCGAGGGTCCAGCTGGAGCCGGGATGTACAGCCTGCGTACTGTGTCGTATTTATAGCTACAGCTACCTTCTGTTTGTATCCAGAGATAGGGGTGCTTTATTTATGGCAGGGATATGGACTTTCCTTATATATTTACTTTTTACTCCAGTAAATAGAAAAGTGAGTTATTTCCAGCACAGCAGTGAGAACAGAGCTCGCAGTGGTAGAAGTTGAGACCGACAACTGGGAACCACAGGACAAAAAGGTTTCTGAGCTCCTGTAAGCTCTGACGCTCTGGTTTGGTTTGGAGATATTCCTGGTAACTCTGTGGGTGCAAAGAGCTTCCCAGCTCCCGCTCTCTCTCCTGATGGCACAATGGGTTGGGTATCTCGGGGCTGCCCTTAGGAGCCCCTGGGCGCCCTGGCACGAAGGCACTCAGGCCTGGAACAGAGGGTCCTGGTGGTCCCAGCTGCAATGCCCCAGGCCAACACCGATTCTAATTAGAGTGCTAAGGTTGGGGAGCAAGGAGTGTTTCCCATCTTGGAGGCAGAGCTGGTGAAGGAGGACTTGTGCCCCCATCCCGGCACCCTCTGGGCTCGAGGTAGAGATTTCGGGAAGGCCCCTTCCCCACATCTGGAGCTCGTTACGCCGGGAAGCTGGAGAGGCGCAGGATATAAATGGGTCCGGCAAGGGCTTAGATAAATACTGGGATGATAGATCCATAGCAGGTTATTGAGGGGAAGTGAAAGGATGTTCCAGGAAGATCCTTAACCTTGTCAAGCTCCCTGACAAACTGTCCCTGGGGGGCTGTCTACTCAGCAGCCTCATCTCCTTCGTCTCCCCCACACACAGCTCAGCACAGCCGAGGCAGACGCTGCCCCTCCTGGGGCTCCCAGGCTGCCCCCGGGCCTGGCCTGGCCTGCGATGCCCTCGCTTCCCTCTGACGTGGCTCTGGGAAGCCGTCCCTGACTACTTAGGCCGTGTGGACCTGGCCTCCTCTGTCAGAGGACCCAGGGGCTCTGACCTGTGTCTGCCAGGAAAGCCCAGTAGAGGGGCCCATGCCTAGAACCAATATCAAGGGTCCACCCTGGACTCAGATATGTGCCACGCACTGTATGTGCATCGACTCATTTGATACACACAACAACCACACAATGACAATGGTAAGGCAACCTCATGTTATCAACAAGGAGCCTAAAGCTCAGAGAGGTGAAGTGACTTGTCCAGGGCCACACAGCAGGGACACAAAGCCAGAGTTGCCTATCTCTGACTCCCCGGCCATGTTCTTCCCCTGCTATGATGTCTCCCCCAGCAGTGGGGTGGTCGTGGAGGCTGTTAACAGGAAGGCTAAATATCAGCCTGAATCCAGCTCTGAGGCCGTCTTCAGAGCTTACCGCAAAGTGAGTGTTCTCTGCTACAGCATTTTCCATCTACACGGTGACTCCAAAGGGTGCTGTGCCGCCATGCCTCTGTGTACACCAGCATTCAAAGACAGTCATACAGCCGCCTGTAGACTGTGACAGATACTTCAAAGACTGTTCATCATGGCTAAGTCTCAGGATACATTTCATCTGACAGATGAGGAAACAAGCCAAGAGAAGAGAAATAATCCACCCAAGGCCTTGCGGAACCAGTGGGCAGTCAGGGTCTGAAGGCTGTGACTGGTTCCCTGTCCACAGGGTGGAGCCTCTGACCAGTGTTAGCTTAGGAGAAGCCAGCTTTCATGAGGGGCCTCAGTTTCTCATCTCTGTAATGGGCTCAAGGATCCTAACTGTTCGTGCTCTGCTTTCCGAACCGTATGCAGTTTAAGGGAAGGCTTAAGGGTGGCCTCCATGATGAAGCAGTAACCCTGTGGGAGGTGATTCAGAAAAGACCTGAGCAGACACATCTGCCACTCATGGAACAGCGGCTCACTTTGCCTCTGGTGCCTTCCCTGACCACTGTTTTTGGCTTTGTGTGGCCCTGCTGTACCCAGGAGGACGGAAAGCTCAGGCTAAGCATCCTGGGGAAGGCCATGTGGTGGAGCTGTGGCGGATCCAGAATCTGAGCCATGGGACCTCATCACCCAAAGCAGGGGCCAACTTCCTGCACTGGAAGCTTCTGGAAGGGCCTGGAGGTGAGCATTGCCCTGCAGACCTAGGACAGAGCTCCCACCTCCAGCTGTAAGAAGATCTGGAAGGGGGCTGGGGATTTAGCTCAGTGGCATAAGTGCCTGCCTGGCAAGCGCAAGGTTGTAAGTTCGATCTCCGGTACCGCAAAAAAAAAGAAAAAGAAAAAAAAAAAAAAGATCTGGAAGGAAGTTGGCTCAGCCGTGGTCAGAGCGCTGACTGGGCCTGCCTGTGCCGGGGCGGCTGAGATAACAGGGATCTTGTTTCGGTGTGACACTCCTGGGCAGGTGTGCACACCTCCGCGTGTCTGTGCCAGCCGCCGTCAGGCCCAGTGCAGGAAGTTGACGCCCATGGGTGGCGGGGACGGCTCCCATCTGCCCTGGCAGCTCACAGACTCGCTGGCTTGCTCGCTGTGTGACCTTTGCAGGCTCCAACCCCTCTCTGGGCTTCAGCTGACAAACGAAGGGCCTGGACTGACCAGCGTTTGTCAAACTCCTGGGCTTCTGAACTATCGTTAGGATTTTCGCCATTTCCATGTCACCCAGTAAATCACACTTTACTTTCAAACTGACTCACCTACTTTATTGAAATAAATTCATTCATAAAGGAAAAATCAGGTTACTGCCATAATTAGAAGAAACCCTGCACCAATCCTACAACCGCAGGCGGTGTGGGGAGGTGGTAAAAAGCATAGGTTCTGCAGCCAGCTAGCTGCCCGGGTCCATAATCCTTGCTCTGGCCCTGTGCGACCTGAGCCAGGTACTCAGCCTATCCCCACCTCAGCGCACTCATCTGTAAGAGGCACAAGGGTGCCTATCTGCTAAAGTTGCAATGCCGATGCAGTAATATTTGTCGAGCACTTTGAACACGCTGCCTATGTGTTCTGTTAAGTAAGCACACAAATGGAACTATGCACAATGAAAATGAGAAGATGCCTTAGTGGGGTCTGAGCCTGAGATCTGCTTTTCCCCCACTGAAAAGGGAGATTTGAGGTGTCACAGATGTGCTGGCAGAAAACAGACTTTCTCCTTGAGTAATCGGAAGGCGTGGAGGGAACGCTCGGCGGTGTGATTCAGCGTTATTTAATGCCATTTCCGTGTTCCCCGCGCGCCTGCTCTGCCCGACAGCCTGGTAAACACAGACTGGGAGCATGTCTCAAGTCTGGCTCTGGTGATCCAGAAGCCCAGGGGGAAAGAGCAAGGCCACTGAAAGGTGCGAGCCCGGCTCCCACCTCAGCTGGCTCCTCTCCCAGCTAGCCGGCCAAGACCCTCTCCTGCTGCAGCCCCCCTCGCCCCGGGGTTTCTTGGTCAGACCACCATAAACTCTCCCACCTTGCGTCTTTCCACGGAGAGGCAGCACATGGCAGGCATGCAGAGCAAAGATTCTGGACCTTAAATTCCTTTTGCACACCTGTGAGCTGCGTGACCTTGGGCAAGTCACATCCTGCTCTGCTCCATTTCCTCATCGGCTTCATAAAAATACAACTACCTGCCTTGGAGGGCAGCGGCGGGGCAGCCAGTGAGGTGCGGCGGGCTCAGGGCTTCGTGCAGCTCTGGGCACACGGTTGGCACTCACTAGATGTGTTATGGTTTTTATAAGGAAATTCACATTTGCGGGGGAAGTCCTTTGTCACACCAGTCTTGAGGGCAGTGAGAGCAGCATCTGTGCGTCTTCTGTATGTGTCTTACTAGGTGTCCAGGAGGGTTGGGGCTCGCCTGCTCATCTCAGCCTTCTCGAGCCCCTGTGCAGGGCCTGGGACCCAAAGGAGGTTGCGCTGCTAAACAAGTAGTGGCCAGGGTCTCGGCAACCGCGTGGATGGAGAGGAAGTGGGCTCTTTCCCTCTCTGTCCTGAACCCCACGGCTAAGGCTTCCTTCCCCTTCCATTGGAGGCTAAGCAAGGGGGCCAACTTTTGTTAGTGGGCACTGATGTCATGCAGGACCTGAGACACGAGAGGCCCAAGCAACACCTCTGCTATCACCACAGAATTGAGCACCTTGGTTTCTGCTGGATGTTCCTGATGTACCCAGCTCTGGCTTAGGCTGGGGATAGGGCTGGGGACAGTGGATTCTACAAGAAACCAATATGCCAGCCCCTCTATCCCTCTTTTATCTAGGGCACCAAGAAGTGCTGGTAACCAGCAAAGCTGTGAAGGACAAAGGAATGAATGACACAGGCTCTGAAGACAAAGTGCATAGATAAGAAGTTCCATGACATGCAAAGCCTACCATGGTTCAAAACAGAATAGTATATATCCTGCTATTTTAAATTCAGGAAATTTGAATCAAATTTATATATAAAAAGAGCACCTAGGCAGCTCTTTCAGGTAAAGAAATTCCCTAATTTTTCCATGAACGTAATCAGAAAACAATGTTCGCTGAGAGTTTCCCAGTAGTCAAGATGAAAAGGGAAGCAAGCTGGGAGGTACAGGTGAAGGGCAATAAGAACCACAATAGTCAAGATGATGATGATGAAAGAGATCAAATTGCTTGCCCCATTTTGTTGATGGGAAGACCAAGGCAAGAAAGGATTAAATAATTTGCTCAAAGGGCAAGCCAGAATTTGAAGTAGGAAGTCTGGCTTTCGAGTCACCCTGGTTCCTAACCACTATGCAGTGCTGCTATGCTCTTTACCTGTGGTTTTCCATCAGCTTTGCACAACCCCTCCAGGTGGGCGTTATTGTCTCCATTGGCCAAACAGAGTCGCTGAGCCTAGAGATGAAGTGACTTGCCCAGATTTACACAGCGCATCGGTGGCAGCGTGGGGCCGCCCAGCCCATTGTCCTCCTCCTGCAGACTGGCTCAGCTCACAGCAGGCATGACAGGTTCCCGAGCTTGTGCCGCCAGTAGCAGGAAGCAAACACGTTCATCCCGGGGGGACAAGACAGGGCACAACCGAGTCCCCCAACGGACCGCCCCTGCTGGCAGAGATCCCGGGTGACTGGGGGTCTGGCCATGCTGGGCTCAGGTCACATGTCACGCCAAGGTGTTTGCTCCGCTCCCCTGCATGGGTGAGTCACCTCTGCCCTCCACCTTTCGTCCCTGGCTGTGCCCAGCCAAAACTTGGAGCATCTCAAGCCGCTCCCAGTGTGCCCTACAAGGATGACAAGGAGTCCGTGGCACTGCCTGGTCAGGCTAAAATCTCCAGACTCCAAGCTGACCTTGAGCGAACCACTTTTACACCTGGGACAATGTCAAGGGCTAATAATCTAATTCAGTATAAGTGCTCAGCATAGTGCTTTGGCACATGGGAAGTGCTTAATATATTTTAGCCATGATTAATACCATTAACCTGGCCTGGACCTGTCTGTGGTCCATGGCTGCTCTGACCATGATGGGCAGATACAGCCTTCCTGGCTCAGGCCCCCAGACCGGTGACAGGCGGGGATCACAGGCAGTCCCAACAACCCTGTCCGGTTCAGCTTCTGCAGAAACCCGAGTTTCAATCTTAGCCCTGCCTCTAACCTGCTGTGTGATCTGAGGCTGGCCAATCCATTTCTCTTGGCCTCAGTTTCCCCTTTGGTAAAATAAGAGGCTTAGAGTGAGGGGCTCATGCACTTTGACCATCTTCATTATTTATTTCATTATTTATTTCATTATTTATTTCACCTGACTTTGAGGCACCCCCAAGGGAGGCAGGGCAGGTACTAACTCCTTTACAGAAATGAGGAAAGCAGGTCTGCGAAGCTGAGGGGTTTACACCCCAGTACTGCTGTAGATCTGCAGGACGTATGATGAAGTGTGTAGGTTTGGCCTCCAACCCAGCCGGGCTAAGCCCTAGCTCCTCCCTCCTGGGAAGGAAGGTTCACGGAGAAAACTCTTGCTCCAACTTCTCTTGTGGAAGGACGGGGTGGGCCCTCATGCACAGGGGGAGGTCTGGATGTCAAAGTGTGTCCAAGGGCCTCACACGTGTCTGTTCACACTGGGTGGCCGGTCACAGAAGCCTTTGCCAAAGGCCAATTTCACCATCTCCTCTCTCCCTTACAGAAGACTCTGGCCTGGCTTTCTGCAGCTCCGAGGATGAAGACATACAGCATGGCCCCAAGCTGGGGCCAAGACCCACCCCCTACATGTACACTATCTGTGTGCCAGCCCTCTCTGGGTCCTTCCAATATCCAGACACGGGACAGGCGCAGTCTGCTGGGCCTTTGCCTGGGCTGTTCCCCCTGCTTGGTGCACCCTCCCCTCTCCTCCAGCCAGGCCCGCTCCACTCATCTCTCACTGTCACCTCCTCCAGGAAGTCTTCCCTGCCTCTTGCTAAAGCCCAGGTCTCCCTTGCAACCTCCTCTAGAATAGCTGTCAAAGAGGTAGTTGTTCCATGTCTAGGAGGTTCTCTGATGATTGCTCTGTCACCAGGTTCTGGGGCCCGTGAAGCTCAATATCCATGCTGTCCCCCAGCCCTTGCTCAGCACTGGCCTAGATCAGGTGCTCAGTGGTTGCTGGATTTTGACCAGAGCAGAACAATTGTTCTGCAGCTAGAGGCCTTTCTCACCCGGCCTTGGTGGTATGCAGAGAAGTCACCGGTCTCACCATGTCCCATTTCACAGGCTTATGGCCACACTGAACAGGCTGAGAGATAGGCTTTGAAAGACAAGCTGGGGACTGTCAGAGAAAGCAGAAGAGTGCCGGTGCTCTCACCAGTCACATCTGGGCTGACGCCAGGCCCTTCCTGGGTTCACGGCTGCTGACCGTCCTAGGCCCAGCTAGGTCCCCCGCCAGGCCCTTTACACAGACCATCATAATCTCATTAGAGTGTCTCAACTCCTGTGGCATGTGGATCACTCACCCCACTTACAGATAAAGGAAACTGAGGCTCAGAGGAGAAGTCATGGGCCCAAAGTCAAACTATTAATGAATGGGAGGGACGTGGTTTGCAGTCATTTTCAAACTGTGCTATAACTTACAAGTATCTTAATGTATATGTTAGCTGTATATATCCCAATACAGCGCAATGCATTTCTCAAATGTATATGTACCCAGGTAAGGGCCACCCAGAAAGGTCTTCACGCCCCTTCCTCATCGAGCGCTATCCCTCCCTCCTCACCTGCAATTGCTCTCCTGACTAATTGCCATCGATTTGTTTTGCCTGTTTTTGAAGTCCTTATAAAGGAAACTCCACAGTACAAAATCTTTGGTGTGTGGCTTCTTTCTGTTGGCATAATGACCTTGAGATCCGCCCACGATACTGCGTGTTAGCAGCAGTTTGCTTTTTATTATTACGGCACGGTGTTCCACCATGCAAACACAACACAATTTACCTCCCCATTCTTCGCTGATGGACATTTGGGCTGTTTGCCATTGCAGGCAATTAGAAGCAAGGCTACTTGGAACATTCCAGCCTGGTCCCTGTCTTTGGTGACCACGTGTATGCAATCCATTAGGCCCATCCCACACAGGGTGTGGACTTACGGGGCCATGGCGTGGGCGTATGTTTAGTTTCAAGAGAAACGGCAGAATGATTTTCCAAAGGGATAAATATGACTGATTTTATTCACATTCTTGTCCTAACCTGTTCTTTTAGGGGAATCACGATTTAGGGTGATTTTATTATTTTGGATGAGGGTGACTCATTTTACTACTAATAAAAAGTGATCTGATACATTTTAATACTGTTGAGTGATTTCCATTAGAAACAATTTCACAAATCAATTATAAACTCTTTGTCAGAATGCCTATGTTGCAATGTAGGGGTTCAGATAAGCTCAGCTCTATGACCTGCTGCTCTAGATACCAGGTCAAGCTTCTTTCTCAGAGCCTGGGGGTCCCATCCCGAAGCAGATGACATCACGATTTGTGGAGGTGTTGGTGGAGGCCTCATACACGCCAAGCACTGTCCTCAGAGTTCTGAGTGCACCATCTTCCTTAAGCCTCACTGTGAAGCAGTCAATGGCGACCTGATTTTACAGAGGGGAACCTGAGGCTCAGCGGGGTGAAGTGCCTCAGGTTTGGTCTCCCAGGAAAGAAGCTGACACTGGCAAGTGGCCTCTCAGGATGTAAGGGAGGGTGTCGGTGGGCCCTGGGTTGATGTGATCACTCAGAGCAAATACATTCTTAAGCATCTCATGCCTTAGCAGAGTCAGCACTTAACAGAAGCCTCTTGGTAACCGAGTGACTAGATGAATGTAGCTAAGTCATGGATGTCACAGTAGAGATGAAACAAGGAACCCTGGGCAAACCTGGGGGCTAAATTTCTCTGCTTAGGAAGACAATATCAAGGCACTTAGACTATTCATCAATATACCCTGTTCTACCGGTCTGGGTGAGGCTGAGGAGCTGGGGCATTGGACAGAGCTCCGGCTCTCCTCTTTCTCCCCTATTTCCCACCAAAAGTCTTGCCGTTACTCCTGACTGGTGCTAGGCCCACCCTGGATGCAGAAAGGGTTATCTATCTCCAACCTAGCTCTTGCTGGGCATCCTCCTACATTAGCCAGGGAAGCCCTGATGGTGGTGACCGAGACTCGCCCATGCTAGGGGCACAGAGCTTCTAAGAGTCAATGCCTCCCCTGGGCTCACAGAGGTCAGGAGGGGGACATGGCTAGACCCTAGGAGCAGGGGCCAGGAGCTGGCTCTGGCTTCGATCCCGCTATCCACTCACCCAGGGGACCCTGGACATATTCTTCTGAGCCTTGGCTTCCCTACCTTTATTTGGGGTGCGGATTATGTGCCTGTGAAGCATCTTCTGGTTCAAGACCTGACTCCTCACTTCCTGGCTGGGCAGGTGACGGAGCCACAGTGAGCCTCCGCTTTCTTGTCTCTGAGACAGAGAGGGAAACAGACAGGAGGCAGGTGGCCCAGTGCACGAGCTCTGCGAGCTCTTGCAGCAAAACTATTCTCATAGCTCTTGCTTTTGTTCTTGTACCGAGCAGACCAAGTCTGCTGGTGGGAGAAAACCAGACTGTTGAAGCAAATGTATCCCGCCTTCCCAGGCCCTTTCGGTCGCATTCCAAGTCTCCCAATCTCCCAGGAGCACAGATGGGACACCCTTCCATCCACTCACCCAGCAAGTGGTTAAGTGCCTACTATGTGCCAGGAGGTACTCCAAGTGTCAGGCAGTGAGCCCGACCAGGCACCTCACGGGGATCCCTTATCTCCTGTGGAGAGACAGGAGGGCTGGGGATTTAGATAAGAGGGCGACTGGGGGGCCAGGGCTGGGGGAGGGGAAGGAAGAGGCTCCAGGAAGGCGGCCTGAAGGAGTTTGACTTAGAAGGAGGATCATAAAGTGAAGGGACAGAGTCTCAAGTGTCAGGTTAGGGGCACAGGTCCCAGCAGCCCCATGGCAGGGCGCTCAGATGGAATCCAAGGAAGGAGGCCGCCAAACCCACCTCTGGCCTTGCTGCCTACCATTAGCTGCACGAACAGATCTGCATGGTGCCTTTCCTGTTTGCACACCGAGGCCACTGTTGCTGGCCTGGAGGAGCTGGTGGGGGTGGGACCTGTCCCCTCTACTGCCTCAGGGGAGACGGGGGGTCTTGGAGCAGAACGGAGTGGGGTGCACCAGCTGGGGCCCAATCCCAACCTCTAGCAAGAGAAGGCTGGGCCATTCGGGGAGCAGCCCCCAGCGCTTATTCCACAGAAGCCATGTTGAGAACATGATACGTCCTGTCCCATAACCAGGAAGAGGTCCTGCTCCACTCCCCACTCTGCTGATGAAGAAAACAAGGCTCAGAGAGCTGAAGACACGCGTCCAAGGCCACCCACATCAGGAGAGGTGGTGGAGCCAGCCAAGCACCAACGCTGCGGGTTGGGTGTCCCTGGGCTTCCGGAGGACAGGCCCCGAGGAGCAGGACGTGGGAAGAGTGTCAGGCGGGAGAACGGTGCGGCCAGGGCAGGAGGGAGAAAAGGGTGCAGGAGTTCAAGTAATGACCACACGTTTGGGGCCCAGGGCACAAGGCCGTGGGTCTCAGCGGGGCATGGTGCCCCAGGGGGTACAGAAATGTACGGAAGTGGTTTAGCTCTGACAGTGACAACAAAGGCTCAAGAGCATTCTTGCTTTCCCCCGATGCCGCAAGTCCGGGATTCTAGGCCTTGTGGGGCACTGTGACCACAGGGGTGCAGGCCGCACTCCATGCGCTGAAGCCTGGGCACATCAACCTCCTGCAACGGGCTGACAGCCCCGGAGAAGGAAGAACTGCCCAGCCCCAAAGTGACTAGAAACCTCATTAAAGCAATATAGAGGATTAGACCATCACACCCACTCCCCGAAGAAGAAGGCAGACCCCTTTGCCCACCACTGGGGGCAAAGGGCCTGGCTGCATTGGCACCATTAAAAAAGACCTCAGGGTCACTGGGGACTTCGAGCTGAGCACAGGGAAACAACTAAAGGCTCAGGCAAATCATTTGGGCCTGAAGCTTCAAAAACAGGGTTTATTTAGATAATCCCTCGCCAGGCCTCCCTGCCTCAGCGCCTGGTTTCTCTAAGGATTTATTTTGTGAAAATGTCTCTCTCAACAAGTAAGTTATCCTATCCTGAGCCGACGAGGGAATTCTTCTGTGTTCAAAACCACAAGCCCTGGGCAGCCCTCCTGCAGCCCAGCACAACTTTCTGCAGCGTCAGGTTATGAATCACTCAACAAATCTGAGATGCATCCAGGCCGGCGAGGCTCGGGGGAGGGGAGCTCCTCCTGCTGGGCGGGGCAGGCTGTGACTCCCTGAGTATCTTGTGTGGGACAGCAGAAAAGCGCAGGACCTTCACACAGGCAGCTCCTTGAGGCCTTGGAAGGACCTGCAAGCCGGGTCCTGTTAACTACATTCAGAGACGTGCTCAGGGAAGGAACAATGGGGACCAATAGCAAGGGTGGCAGAGCAAAGAGCAGAAGCTGAAGCCCTGATTGAGCCTCATGATGCCTGGGGAGGCCTGAGAGCACACCTGCTCCCTGCTGAGGCCACAGCAGTGCCAGCCCCAGCTGGCAAGACCTCAGGACCTCAGGCCTGACCTTTGGAGGACTGGGGGACACCTAGACCCGGGGACCCCCATGGTGGCTGAGGGACGTCTCTCCTCTCTGCCGATGCCAACCTCAAGGCTTGCTTTCAGCCTCACTTCCCAGAATTCTCTGCAGCAGAGCACCGGCACACAGTAGGTCCTTGGTAAACAACTGCTGAATGCAAGGAAAGAATAAACAGCTAAAATGGCTAAGATGCTACTGCACTCCCTAAACGGCCACTGCGGGGGTGACTAAGGAACGAATGCACAGATGGGTGGATGCAGTGTGGTCCCAGGACAGGGAAAGCCAAAGAACTCATGTCGATTTGAATCCTGGCTCTGCCACTTCCTAGTTAGATGACTTCTGGGAAATTGTTTTGCTTCCATGAAACTTGGTCTTCTCATCTGCAGTATGGAGCATGGTAGGACCCACCGTGAATGGTTGTCAGGAGGCTTCCATAAGACGAGGTGTGAGGGCGCCACGCCTTGCAGCTTGTGTGCTCGGAGATGGAAACTGTTCCGCTCCTGACCATCACAGCAACTGGGGGGCTTGGGGACTGAGAACACACGGGGTCTCTTGGCTTCGCAGAGGCCATTCGCACAGAGATGGGCAGAGCCAGATGTATTAAAGAACAAGAAAAGGACAAAAGAAAAAGAAAGGAAACTAAGACTGGGCTCCAGCCTCCTTCCAGGCTCTTCCTGGTTTTAGGCACATCAGAACAGCCTGTGCATTATGATAATTTCCTCCCACTTCCAAGGTCTTGTGGGGGTGTCACGCTCAGTTGTAAAAGCCTCTAGGATAGAGGAGGGAGTTATTTTTACGGGTAGACAGTGTATTCATTCATCCTTTCATTCATAAGACATCAGCAGGAGAGCCTGGGGTAAGAGACCCTTGCTTGGTTCTAGGCACTGGGATGAAGGTAAGTTTTTATGTTCTTTCCAGAGTAGTGGAAGAAGCCAATGTGGATGAAATGAACCACCCTTTGGTGTTATAAGGCTGCCACTCTATGAGAGATGGGTAACGAGCCAAGAGCAGCACAGAGCAAGAGATATAAGGAATGTATATTTGAGCTGGGCCTTGAAGGATGAGTAGGAGTTTGCTAGACAGAACTGAGAAAAAAAGCATTCATTCTAGGCAGAACCTGGTGCTGAGTGAAGATCTGGGGACAAGGGAATTTATGACATGTGTGCCTGAAGTCCAGAGTTTGTGGATGAGAATCACAAGGACAGCAAAGAAGCCATGAGGGGCCAGGTCACCAAGTAGCTGGACCTTGACCTTGCTGTTTCAGAAAACAAGGAGCCTAATGAGCAGCGTAGAAATGTGGTCTGAACTGCAGTTATAAAGACTGAGTGGTGATGTTCTGTGGGGCCCAGCAGGCATTGAGGTGGTCCAGGAGGGGAAAGGGGAGGCCTTGAGGTCACATGTCGGATGTAGGGATGGGGCGAGGAGTGCAGAGAGTTGTAGGAATGGCAGGGGGGTGAGAGGGCAGGGCTGGCTCAGGAGTCTGAGATCCACAAGGTGACAGAGTGGAAACGGAGGCTCCGGATGAGTGGCCCCAATACCTTTTGTCAGACCAATGGCTGGAGTCAGCCACCTGGAGGACTCTGGGGGGAGCCCCAAGTTCTCCGCACACACGGCCACTGCCAAGGTGGCCACTGAGATTCCCAAACCCATCAGCTGACCCAGGCTCCCCTCCTCCTCTAGCTCTGATAGGGGCTGTGGGGGGAGGGGGAGGCAGGCTGAGCCCTGTGTCTCTCTGGCTGGAAGCTCCATTATCCTCTGAGGCCGTGTGACCCCCCGCCGCCACCCCACAGTCCTGGGAAGAAAGGCTCCTCTCCGACAAGAAAGCCCCATTCCAGGCTGGGCCTGGGGTCCGGGCAGCGCCTTTATGCACAGTGACCCTGCCGCAGTGTCAGCCCCACAAGGAGCTGAGCTGCATCGGCTGCCCCTCCCTGAAGGGCCAGAGCCGAGCTGGGAAGGGGCCTCCTCCCGGGGTCCATGGGAACCAGACTAAAGCTCCCCAACTTCTTCCCACCCCCTCAGCAAACCCCTTGGGCTGATGAGATCAAGGTGGCCCTTGACGTGGGAGACAGTCCCACAGAGGCCCTGCTGATACACTGCAAGCCGCGGAGTGGAAGACTGTCTGGTTCCCAGAATTATCTAGGAGGAAAGTGAAAGAGGAGAGGGTTTTGCGCCTCTGGGGTCCGCCCTGATCTCACTCCCCACACCAACCAAGCAAGAGGGGTTTCCTTGTCCTCTAATTCTCCCTGGCCCAAGACCAGCCTGCTCCCTCTCCCTCGCCTAACCCCACCCAGCTGGCTGAATCCTCTTCTGCACTCACCTCTATGACAGCACCTGTGATGGCCAAGTACCAGCACCTCTGGGTTTCGTGTTTGGGTTCTGTTTTGTGTTTGGTGCTGGGGATGGAACTCTGAGCCTTGCACAAACAAAGCATGCACTCTGCCACTGAGCCACACCCCTAGTCCGACTGTGATTATCTTCATAAGCCTTTCCCTCATGCCAAGCGTGGTGCCTCGTGCCTTCCTGCACTCTACTGTCACTCTCAGGTAACTGACAGGGAACTGGCGCTCGGGAGGGAAAGCAGTCTATTGGAGGTCAGAGTGCATGAAAGTGGCTGAGGCGGGATTTAAACCCACGTCTATGAGAGCCCACACGCTTACTCTTACCCTTACATAAGATCCCAAGGCTGCTGTGCTAATAAGACGTGAAGAGGCAGAGGCTCTGACTGAAGTCCAGGGATCTCCTCAGCCCCTAGACCTCTCCCTCAGCCCCACCCTGTGGGAGATTTGTTTGCAAAGAGCCTTGAGAGCCAGGCAAAGTCAGCAGACTGGCCTGGGGTGAGAGGGAAGGTTTCAGGGGGAGAAAAACTCCCATAATTTAAGCCACATGAGTCCATCTTAAATTGCAGATTTTCCATCATACAAAGCTGAGCAAGTGGCTCAAATCATCCCACTAGGAAGAGGCTGAGGAGTCACCCTGCTGTGAATTCCCAGGGAGCCACAAACCTTGCCCTCATCCCCTGTAGCTCACCAGGCTCTCAGGCCTGGGGTGAGCCTGCACCTCTTTTCCAAAGGTGGACATTCGTTGTGGGAGCTGGACTCCTCCAGAGGCCTGGATTCTGGACAAAACTCAGGATGCTGCTCCAGCACTGTACCCTCCCAGGCCACCAAGCACAGCTCTGGAGTCACGCAGGGCTGCCTCAGTTCCCTGCTGTGCGGCCTCAGCGAGTGCCATCCTCTCTAAGTTTCGGTCTCCCCACCTTGCAAGGGCTTCAGGAGACGGTGTCTGAACACGCTGCCTGGCACAAAGCAGGTGCTCAGCAAAATTATGGGGCCAGCAGCACCAAGCAACATGACAGGGGCTTTTAAAATCTGAGTCCCCTAAAGCATGTGTGTGTGTGTGTGTGTGTGTGTGTTCAGTTTTGGCAGCTTCTCAAGGCTCTTCATGGCCCAAAAGAAGTTAGGAATCAACAGCAAAGAAACATCCCACTTTCTTGGGGTGGACACATTTTGAGGCCTTGGTTTCTCCACCTGGAGACAGAAGCAGCCTCCTTGTCTGTCTCCTGTGGATGTTTTGAGGCTCAGTTGAGGCCATGGAGGTGACACGGTACTGTAAACCATTGGGAGTGGAAGGGGAGGGGGACTTATCCTGCCAATGAGGCAGTGGGACCAGCTGCCTGCAGGTGGGGCTGCAGATAGGCAGCCTCTGAGTTGGAGGCTCAGGAGCTCCTGATGGGGGAGGTCTCTTGCTGTGCTTTTATTTTTGGAGGCCAGGAGGCCAAGAATCTAGTGTCCTGAGATCAACTCCTGGGGTCTGTCCCCAGCAAATCACACCAGCCGAAGAAACAGTTAAGAGTGTGGACTTTTGATGTCAGAAGATAATCAGTTCAAATCCCGGTGCTGCCACGGGTGGGATGTGTAGCCTTGGGTAAGTTACAGAACCTCTGCAAGTCAGATTTCCTGCCTCTTAGAGATGGTAACCATCCTACCTTCAAGGGGGAGATTTGGTTCACAGTAAGATCATATATATATATATATATATATATATATATAAAACCACTGTGAGCCTACTGTGTAAGGTCTGACCTTTAAAATTCATTGGTATCTTTTTGTACCAGGAATCGAACTCAGGAACTTAGTATCATGACTCCTCAGTGTACGACTGTACAAATCCTCTGCCCTCTGAGTCTTGGTCTCCCCATCTGAAGAAAAGGGGCTGACCAGAAAGGCACTGAGGAAGGGGGAGGGGGGACAGTTCTGGGGTCAAAGCTCAGGACAAGCCCCCTTGAGCCTCAGTTTCCACATCTGTGTGATGGGTCTCATTTTGTACCACATTCAACCTGGACTGGGTGAGTTTGGGGCGGTAACTTAGTGCGAGATTCTGGGCTAAGTGCTGCTGGTAAGGAGATGCAGACAGACAATCTTACCTCCAAACAGTGGGTCACAGTGCCACCCCTCCCAGGATGACAGGAGGAGCAAGCAGGACAGTGAGTGTGAACATGCCTGCAAAGACCCACACACGTGCCAGCTGCTACTCAGGGCCTCCAAAAGGCTCCAAGTGCAAATCAAAAAATAAAGTCGGGGTGTCATCTAGATATTTAACCTGCTAGGCAAATAATCCCTCTAAGCAAAAGTATAAGAGACAGCTTTGCTCCGTGTGTGTGTGTGTGTGTGTGTCTGTGTGTCTGTGTGTGTCTGTGTGTGTGTGTTTGTGCATATGTGCACTGGGGGGGGTGGAATGAAATGAGGTCATATGGAAATGAACTATTTTTATTTCAACAAGGCATTTTTAAAAATACTCTTAATCATATGAAGATGGGAGAAAGGTTTTCTCAAAAATTAGAGAGAACTGTTCAAGCCGCCCTCTGGCCCTGGCGCTCCTCCCCAAACCCTCCCACCTCCAGGCATCGCCCACCGCCTTCCCAGCCCCTCACCTTTCCCAGGCCCCCGCGCAGCTCTTGGAGCCCACTCCTGGGAGGCAGCTGGCCCACACATCTGGGCAAAAGGGAGCCAGAATTTGCTGAGCCCCACCCTCAGAGCCCTTTCCAAGAGGGCTCTGGCTTCCTCCCTGCAGCCCTGGAAGGCAGAGCCTCTTCTTATCCTCTCTGCCCGGATACAGGAAGCCCATCAGCTCCGGGACTCAGGGACGATGTGTTACCAGCCTGAAGTCACTCAGCCTATAGGCTGTTGACAGCAAGTGTGGCCCTAGAGCAGAGTCCCTTCCCTGAGGCTCTGCAAGTCCTGAGACCGAGGTGGGGCAGCCCTAGCACTGCATAAACCCGGAATTAGGCCAATTCCCTCTGGATGTGGACGGAAGACAGGCACACAGACCAGAAGGTGTCCCCCTACTGACCTCTGCCTTCTGCACAGTGGTCATTTACCGGGCCCCTTAGGCATCAGATGTGGAAATGAGCTCGGAGAGGTGAAGCCGCTTGTCCCCAGCCACACTTGGAAAGAGCTGGCCCTGGACTAGAACCTGCTGGTGTGGCTGCAAACCCCCTTGGGCAACTGTCTTCCAAAGCAGCCCCCGGCCCCAGAGCGGGGAAAGGGCACATGCGAAGTCACCCGTGTGTCCTGACGATGCCTTCCCTGCCCTCTGCCCTCCTCTCCAGCCAGGATGGTCCAGCACGTGCTGGTGTTGCCAATGCGGCTGCCAGGAGATGAAACTGTCAGCAAATTATTAATTTACACTAGAATCAAAGGACAGATGCTTCCATATCAGAAATGCCAGCAGAGCCAGGTGGAGAAGAGACACAGGGCGCAGCCCCTGCCCTCACAACACCGCGTGAATCAAGCCCAGAGGAAAAGCCAGGGCCACCACTGACAGGTCCCACCGCCAGCCCAGGCCAGCCAGCATCTGGACCCCTTCCCCCACTCCCCCACACATACTTGTGCTCCCTTGTGGCAGGCAGAGCAGCGCTTATGAACCCAAGTCAGGTCCTGGGACCTCCTCATGCCCTTCACAGCTCCTATCTCACGCAAGTGGCAGCCAGAGTCCTCCTGCCTAAACCCCTCTTCTCCCCAACCTCTGCTCCCACCCTGCCCTCACCTTCCTGCTCCAGCCTCCCTGCACACTGCTGACACAGGGCCTTTGCCCAGACTGTTCCCTCTGCCTGCAACCCCCTCCCCGGTATCCAGAGGCTCCCTCCCTGCTCACACAGGCCTCTGCTCAAACATCTGTCCTCTCCCCCAGAAAGGCCTTTCCAGGCCCTCTTCCCAGCTTCCCACCTACTTGCTGGACACCTGACATCCACCTTGCCCAGAGAAGGACAGCTCAGAGGGACAGCACCAGGATGGGTCACAACTGGCTCCTATAACTTGCCCCCATCACACAGCTGGCCAGAGGCGAGGATGTCGAGACGCCCAGAGGCCAGGGAGGTTGGTCCCCCTATCTGAGTGTCAGTAAGCAGCAGGAGAAAGGCCCCTGGGCTTGATGTCCACTGGGTCCGAATGTGTGTCTGTCCCCACTTGTTAGCTGTGTGGCTGCAACAACGACTGGGAGTCTCTGAGTACTGGGAGCCTCCTCCATGCATCCGGGAAAACAATCCCCCGGGCCCCTCCTCCAGGGCCTGCTCACGGCAGCGTGTGAGCTCTGAAGGCAAGATCTGACTGCCTTCTTCACCTCGGATCCCACACCCCCTCCCCGGGCCCTGGCCATGTGCCAAGCCCCTGCAGACTTCAATACCAGTCTGTTCAATTAGAGGGAGATGACGGATGTCACAGCACTCTGCCAACTGTCACCCAGAAGAACACACAGGAGCGTATCCTCCTTTCACTTCTCTGAGAACTGTGCATTCCCCCATTCATTCCCCAGTTGACACATATTAATTGAGCACCTACTATGGGCCAGCCATGATGCCTGGCCTGGAGAATCTGGTGGTAAAGCAACCCAATTGTGGTCCCTGCCTTTGTGGAGTGTATAGTACGATGGGAAGGAGACACAGCTGATCAAAGAAACACACTAATTATTTTTAAATTGTAACTTAGACAAATGCTGTAATAGATCCACTCAGGCAGCTATTTGGGGATGGGGTGGGGGACGGGTGAGAGTATTCCAGGAGGTGAGGGAATAGCACTCTAGCTAGAGGGACCAGTCAGTGCAAAGGCCCTGGGGTGGGAAGGAGGTAAGAGACAGTGAGGGTCCGAGAGGCCAGAGTGGCTGCATTTGCAAGAGTGAGGTGAGCAGCGGAAAAGAGCCCTCGTGTGCAGCAGTAGGGAGAGCTCACACAGGGTCTTTGGGCCCTGGGAAGGCAGGTCTTTATCCCCTTAGGTATAGGAAGCCATGGACATGAGTTAGAGAAAAACCTGACTGGATTCCAAATCCACTCCTGGGCCAAGTTCCCCTAATCTAGGTCTGTGTGTCTGCCCCTGCGTGGCCATGGTGCATGCTGTCAGGCTCAAGCCCTCCAATGTGGACTCTGTAAGACCAGGTGAGGATGCTCACCACTCGCAGAAATGAGTACCCTGAAGCTATGTGGTGCCTGCTGGCTGAGGCCTACCCCATCGGCTGAGGCCTGCTCAACAGCACTGCTGTCACCGAGAATTAAAACCGGCCCGGCTTTCAGGCACCTTGGTGTGGCTCCCCCTGCGATCCTAACCGGGAGGCATTACCCCGAGCGAGCAGATTATCAGGATGTGTAATTTCTGGAATAAACACAGCTGTGTTTGTTTCTCTGTGCTGCGCTGCAGACAGAACAGCAGCCTGGCCTGCCGCGTGCAGCTGGAACCTCGCACCTTGGGACAGACCGAGGGAGCAGAGAAGACGCCCCTGCCGAAGGCCGCTGGGCTCTCATCCGAGTGGGCAAATCTGCCTGGAGGTGAGCAGCAAGACTACAGGAGGAAGGGCAAGGGAGTTTCCAAGTCTCTCCCGGAGGATGGAGGTAGGTCACAAGCAGGACAGCTGGCCTTACAGGTGTCAGCTGTGGGAAAGTCCCCTTTAGGTACGGACTTTGTGGAAGCACCCTGAGAAAGTCAAGTTCAGACCCAGAGCTTTCCAGATGGAAAACTGAGGTCCAGGGAAGGGCAGCGGGTTGCAGAGAGCAATGGACATTGGTTGTCCAACCATGTTGCCTGGTGCCTGGCCACGTACCAGGTCCCAGCTGAGCAGCCTCACATCCTGCAGGGTCACATGGAACTGAGATTCAGCCCCAGCTCCAATGCCCATTCTCCAGGTGCACAGGGAAAGCACAAGCTACCTGGCTGAGGCTCTCTCCTTACTTGCAAAGTGTTTTGAGGCTTAAGCAATATTTTGCATGAAAAGATTTTGTGCAGTGCCAGGCACATAGTAAGGAACACATAAAGGAGAACCCCTCATTCATTCATTCATTCATTCAGGAATTATTTATTGGACACTTGCTATGTCCTTGGCACCAAGGATACTTGCGAACAAGAGACAGAAATCCCTGCCTCTGTGCAGGTTACGTTCTTACAGGGAGAAAAATGATGACTATACAATGTTTTATTTTTATTATTGTGATAATGCCCCTTTTACAGCATGGAAAACTGAGGTTCATAGTGGTTAAGTAATTTTTGTAAATGCCATTCTTCGCTTTCAACCCACCTCACTCTCAAAAGGGCTAGAGGCAGATGTTAAATAACAGGTCCACAAACAGGGAACCACCAACTTTAAAGATCGTATGCCCCTCAGAAAGAATGTTGGTGACCATGGGCCCGTGCCCATGTCCCAATCCTGCCTCTGGCTTCCTATGACCTCAGGTTGCAGTTCCTTTCTGGGCCTCAGTTTCCCCATGCATCCAGCTTTGCCATTTTGCCTTTGCATTTGCACTCTGGGATGGTTACTAGGGTGCTTCATCGGTTTTCGGGGGCCCAGCAAGGTGCCAGGAACCTTTTCCTGCACCTCAGAGTGATGTGACAGGAAGGGATAAGATCCTAAGAAGCTGCCTCGGAGCTGGGTGGCTTCAGCGAGGGGAGACAGGGGCAGGCAGCTGTCTTGCCCTGACTTGTTCCCTCTATCACAGTCTCTATCACTCTGGACCAGTCTGGACCTCCCCTGCTGCCAGAGTAGCAGCAGGACGGGTGTAACCCACACCCCAGGTTTGGTTAATAGAGACCTGGCAGCCTCTCAGGTCCCCAGCCTGTCTTCTCTGCCTTGGACCCCTCTGCCATGCTCATGGCCATGACCAGCTTCCTGCTTTGGATTTCTTTCAGTGCTTCCTCCTGCTTCTGAAATCAACTGTGGCTCATCACTCAGGTTCTTTCTCACCTGGCTTAAAGCCCTCGGCCAGTTTATCTCCCATTTCCCTCTTCCATGTACCTTCATGCACTGTGGCATCTATAAGCCAGCCCCTCTTCAGCCTCTGTGCCTTCCCTCTGGCTGTTCCCGCTGCAGAGGATGGCCTTCATTCATTCAAACACGCCCTCCCTGACAGCACATGCTGGGAGACACTTCCCCCTCTGCATGCAACACGTTCCACCTCACACACAGGTGTGTACAGCAGGTTGAGGATCCCTCATCTTAACTGCCTGGGACCAAAAGTGATTTTGATTTTAGGTTTTAAAAAATCTGGAATATTTGCATACACATAACGAGATATCTTGGGGATGGGACCCAAGTCTAAACATGAATTTGATAATATTTCATACACATCTTACACTCATAGCCTGCAGGTAATTTTACATAGCATTTTAGTGCACCTGTAATTTGACCATGACCCACTGCATAGGTCAGGTCTGGAATTTTCCACTGTGGCATCACTTTGATGCTCAAAAAATTTCAGATTTTGAAGCATATCAGATTTCAGATTTTCAGATTAGAAACACTCAACCTATATTAGAATGTGACTTGGCTTACTGAACATCTCTAAACCTGCAGTTTTAAAAATCCTGCAGTTAATAACTATGCTCAGGGTTGCTGAAGAGGGTGACTAGCATTAAACGGGGACACACAGAGTGGGCGGCTTCTGTGATGATGGTACTGGTGACAGAAGAGGAAAAGAAGGAGAAAGAGAAGGAGAAGGGAAAGCAGAGAGGAAAAAAGGAGGCTTTGCCCATTGCCTCTTCTGGGATGTAAGTGACACATCATGATGTCAGTTCTGTCTGATTCCTCTCTGTGTCTCCTAGTATCATGGAAGCTTTCAACAGTGAGTTGGCTGGCTGGCTGGATGCAGGACAGAAGAGTGGATGAAGAAGAACAGGATTAGAGGAAGGAAGGATGTATGGACAGATAGACAGAAAGAAGGCCCAGCAGCATAGCATCCCACAGGCAGAAGAGGTTTCTGGGACCAGATGCTAAATTTGTCCTCCTGCTGTTGCATCTCCCTCTGGCTCCAAGCTCCCATGCTCCTGGCCAGCACTCATCTGTGCTCTAGGTGGAGGGAGTGGAAGCTCAGGGCAGCAGAGGCCCAGGGGAGTCCAGCTCTTCCCCCACCTGTCATCAGCTCTGAGAGCACCCGCCCCTGACAGCAGGAGTGTATCTCTGACTTATGAGCCAAGTTGATGGAAAAATAGGATTTACTTTACAGAAATGCACTTTGGGGGCCAACTTCTCTGGAACTCCCCAGTGTAGAAACTTTGGCAAATCCACAGTCAATGGCTCAGAAGAGTTTTGCAAACCTGGGGAGTGTAGTGCTTGCCAGCTCTTTCCAGGGCTAGAGACTAGAGAATAAAGAAACTTCACAGTCTAGATATCAAAGGGAATTTGAGGGGAGAAGTGCACTCTGGGTGTTTGGTGTTCATTCTTCTGTTTATCAACTCACCTATAGAAAACGTGTAGCCGTTCTGCCTTTATCCATCAATCCATTCACCTGTCCATCTATCCGTCCATCCATCCATCCACCCACCCATCCATCCATCCCATCATCCATCTATCCACCCACCCATCCATCCATCCATCTATCCACCCATCCATCCGTCTATCCATCATCCATTTATCCACCCATCCATCCATCCATCCACCCACCCATCCATCCTGTGCAGTCTCCATGAAACCATCTTGCTATACATCCATCTACCTATTATTTATTTCTCTCTATCCATCATCTACATATCATCCATCCAACCATCAATCTGCCTGTCCTTCATACAATCCATGGAATTGTTCTGTCTACCCAGCCACTCACCCATCCCACCATCAGTCCCACCTCTCAGCTGCTCATCCAACTATTCAGTTGTTTCCAATCCAACCATTATGTTGAGGACTTCCCAGTATATTAGGAGGAAATCAGAGGGGTGATGCAGAATGCAGTATAGTCTAACCTGAGCCAGAGAGCAGACAGGGCTTCAGACAGGAGATTTTAAGCCTGACTTTAATCAGTAGCATGAATAGGTCAGAGAAAGATGGTGACAAGGCTGCCCTAGCATGGGAAGAGTGAGTACAAAACAAAACAGTACAGTGGGCTGTAGAAGGCCACACAGAGGGAAAAAAAGGCAGAAAGGACTGGGATATGAAGATATAGCTCAGTGGGAGAGCACTTGACTAGTATGCATGAGCATGGGTTTGATTTCCAGCACCACAAAATAAATAAATAAATAAATAAAAATCCCAGAGCCTCTGTCCTAATAAGCACTTGGTTAGCTGTAGGCCCAGGGCCAGGCCTCTCTTCCAAGTCCACAGGCCTATATTTCCCCCTCACTTCCTAGAGAGAAAGAGCCCCGTGTCCCACTGAAGCTGGGTGAGGGCTTGCCACCTGCTGCCCTGGCTTGTGCTCCAATGGCTACACTGTGGACAAACACAAAGGAGAGAAAAGCAGGGTGCCCTCAAACTTTGTGAGGCAGGGTTTGTGGTTAAGTGGACTCAGCTATAACCCACTGCACATTCTGTTGTCTGAGAATGTCTTCCCTCTGCTCTGACAATGAAGAAATCACTAATAGCTCTCACCCTGCATGGATGGGATAATATAGGGCAGTACTTGGTAAACTGCAGCAAATACTCAAACCCTACTGTGTGCCAGGACCAGCGATCTAAATAGTTCTTATGAAAATGGTCTTCAGATATACACAGGTCAGTTCCCAGTAAACTTTAGTGCTTTGTTCATGTCCGCAACTACGTTCAAATGGTTTAGAAAAAAAAAAAACCTTAGACACACATGCACTGTGACAAAAATACTCATAATGCCTGAATCTAGATGATGGCTATCTGGGTATTTATTTTACTATACTTTCAAGTTTTCTGTAGCTTTGAAACAGTAAAAGAAGTGATGAGATCAGCTCTTGTTCCACCTATCTTGAAGTCAGTGACCTTGGATTCCAGCTCTACCATTACTGGTCGATTGGCCATGGGTAAATTATTTACCTTCTCAAAGCCTTCATTTTTTAATCTATAGGACCAGTGCCTGGTCTTTTAGCAACTAAGCGCTCCAGAAATGCTAGCTGCTGCTGTTATTATTGCGACTATTATGATTCTCATGGTATAGCTGAGAGACTGAGGTTGGCGAGGTTTGCTAAAGCGCTTGCTATTTTCAGACCCTATCTCTTTTATTCCCCTAAATACCACCATTTTAGAGGTAGAAAAACAAAAAACAAAAAACAAAAAACAACTAAGGTCGAATAGGATGAAATGACTGACACCAGTGGATGCTACTGCTGAGTGGGAAAATCAGGACTGGACACAGTTCTGCCTCTCCCCAAAGACCAGCTCTTCTCTCAACACCTCCTGTTGCTCCTGGACATAGGCCAAGGGGCCCGGCCTCATCACCTCCAACTCCAGAAGCCATCAGTCCGAGGGGAGCCCCAGCTCTGCAGCAGGTCTGCGCTTCCGGGCCAGCCCAGGGCACCCAGTACTGGGGGCTCCTTGGCAGCACTGAAGCTCTCTCAAGTGGGAAGCCATGGGAGCTGCCATCTGAGGCCATGGGGAGTGACAGCTGACATTGATGGGGACAAGCAAGAGGCTATACTGGACAGGGCCCTGACTCGAACAGACTCCCTGGGCCACGGCCTTTCGTGGGCCCTGGCTGAGGCCGTTCCCAGGCCCTGGCTCCCTGTGAGAGGCGGAGAAGCCCCATTCAGGCGGGACGCATCCCACTGGGCGCTAAGCCGCTTTCCCTTCGCTTACACGTTTCAGATGCTTTTTGTCCTTCCGGCTTCCCATGGACTCAGGCCAAGTGACAAGTTGGTACTGTGGACATATGTCGTTGCCATAATGGAAATGTTGACCCCACGCTCTCTCCCTGCTGGGGCCAGGCAGCTTGCACCCTGCGCCAGGGCTTGGCACACCTCACTCTCAGTCACACAGGGCTCCTTCCCACTCCCCAGATACAGCACATGCGCACAGGCCTCCACCCTGCGTCTCTGCACATCCTCTTCCCATCGCCGGGGACACCTGCTTGCTACTTCCTCACCTGCTGTGTTACCACGGCCATCTTAGAAGCCACTTCCTCCACGAAGTCTTTCCTAACCTCATCGTACAGTTGAAGAGATTGAGCCTCCCAAGAAGTACTGCTCCTTTAAGCCTCAGAGCGCGAAGTCTACTGCTCTAAGAGCAGGTGCTTTCCATCCCCCTAACTCTGTGCCCACAAGGAAGAAACCGAAGGAAGATACACTCTTTGCCTCCAAACCCTCCAAATGCCTGTCAGATAGATCTTATGCTCCTGGATTGTTCTGGAGGATGGGAAAGAGTGACCATGCAGAAGTTACAGGAAAAGAGACTCCTCAGTTCAAGGTTAAGCCCCATGTTCTAACACCCCTATTGCCTGACAGTAAGGTGACCTGTGTAAATCCTTCCAGTTCTCTGAACCTCAACTTTCTCACCTTGTATGATGGAATAACAATACCCTTGCTATTTCTTTCCCTCATACACCTAAACTAGATCTTATAAACTACTAGACAGCAAGCCAGATCTAGCCAACGAACATAGTTTGGTTTGGCCAGGATTGAATTTGTGAATGAGTGAACGTTCAAAAGCCAGTTTTTCTATAAACATCAAAACTGTGCATGCAAATCAGAAAATCTGGCAAAACTGTACTCTAATTCTCACATAGAAACACGGTGAAGTGGGTAGCACCTGGTTTCTTTAGACAGGACGTGAGCTCTTCCCAGGGCACCACTGTCTGTCCAACGCCCAGCTGCCCTTAGTCAGGAGCTGGGCCAGGCCATGGGTCTGGGGTCTCTGGCCAAGACTCTTTTTTTTTTTTTTGCAGTACCAGGGATTGAACTCATGACCTTGCACTTGCCAGGCAGGCGCTTATGCCACTGAGCTATATCCCCAGTCCCTGGCCAGGACTCTTGTGATTTTTTTTTTTTATCTGTACAATATGGTTTCCTTTTCAGTCAGCACATAGAAGCTGACTTTCTTGCTCAATAGTTTAACATATAAAATTCAACTGTGTATTGCCTAGAGCCCTTTTGGAGGTGACAATCAGAGCTCAGAACTGCCACCCACCTGCTTCACCATTTGTACCCACCCCCATGTGCTCTGGGACAACCTGTGGTGACAGCAACTGATCAACGCCTTTAGAACTTTTCCTTTTCTTCCAGTGCCTCTCTATGCTTGTGGCAGACCCTGGCCAATGCAAGAGTAACAACCACAACCCTTTATGGGCTTTTTTACAGTTAAATGAAAAACACAAAGTCTCCTTAGCACAGCATTCTCGGTGGCTCAAATTATGACCCCCAATTTATTGACGAGGAAACTGAGCCCTAGAGGGGTGAGGTAACCTGCCCTAGACACAGGGAAGCCTTGGACCCATCCTTTGAATTCCACCTCACCAGCCCAAGGCCTCCTGCTCCAGCCTCAAGCCTCACACTAGGTCTTGAATGTCTACACCTCTGGCTGCCATTTCTCATTAATTTGGAGGTTCCCCTATGCACAATATCCACTTTGTCCCTGTCATGAACTAGGCTTTGTTCCAGAAGTGGAGCACACAGGTGAGGGGGAATCCCTGCTTCTCAGGGCAAATGGTAACCCAGGAATGCACTGTAGGGAGACAAGTACTGGGGGTGTGGCACAAGGGAATAGAAAGTAGGGAATGAGCTTTCTGGCTTGCCGTCTTCCCCCAGCTCTGCACTGGACTCTGTGAGACATTGTCTCCAAACATGGCTGCCATTCACTTCCTCCCATCACCAAACACAAAGCCACGCCCCATCAGGGGCGGCCTGGATCTAAGTCTGAGCCACAGGCTGGCCCAGAGCACACAGAGACGAATGTGAATGATGGGGTGGGGGGTGCTCAGCTCGGAGCAGCACCTCCGAGAAATGTCAGCGGGAAAACCTGGAAAACTACCCAGGACAATTATCCAAGTTAAATTTTATGTGTTAAACCACTGAGCAAGAAATGAGGTTTCTCTATAAGGACTGAAGAGAAAATCAAGACCCTTATGTTTTCTCATCCCTTGAACCCGATGAGGAAGCCTGAGATGAATCTGAGCTAGGTTTGTGACTTGCTGTGACTATCCAGATTCTTCAGAGGTGATGTTTTGTGACATTAGTGCCTAGCCTTTAAGAACTTGTGTAGGCTGGGGGTGTAGCACAATGGCAGAGTGCTTGCCTAGCATGCTTGAGGCACTGGGTTCAAATCTCAGCACTGGGAAAAAAAAAAGATAAAGAAGAGGGAAAGAAATCTTGTGGGTTCTACCTCACCTCCTTGGGATCCAGCTACCATCAAAAGCAGCTCTGTCTAGACCAGTGGCATAAGATACCCAGGTGTGTAAGATACCCAGGGGGCCCGGCCTCCTAGTCATCCCCATGAGGACCACAAAGATGTATATGAGACCATGAGTACGGTTCCCAGAGGATCCTGGCTGAGACCACACTGACCACAATCAACGCCTGCCTGTGCCCCCACCAATCCACCAGGTCAGGGCAACTACTGAATTATTGTAGCTTTAAGCCAGCAAGTTTGGGGCAGCTTGTTACACAGCAATAGATCACAGATATATTTCTGTAACTTTCTCCTTCCCCACCTGGGGCCCAGCCCTGGGCATTGAATTCTGGAGCCAGAAGGAGTCCAAGCCACAAGTCCCACCCCTCATGTCACAGAACATGCATTCAAGGCCCAAGGAGGACACCAAGCAATTTACTGCAGATCACACAGAGAGTCAGGAGCTGATCCAGGAGGCAAACTTGAACCCCACGAGGGCCAGGCAGCAGTACCTCCACATGATGCAAGTCGGTGGTGCACCCCACCCCCACGCTCACGAGTTCTGTCTGAATAAGCAGCCACAATCCAGCTCCAGCCAACCATGGCCATGTGGGAATGTGGGCCCAGTGAAGCCAGATTGTCTGACTTTTCAGAGAAGCCAGCAACAAGATTTTTTGTGTAGTCTCTTGATTTCCAAATGTTAACTAAGAATGCTAATAGGATTGCTGATCTCTGGGCTACTGAGACTGGCCTTGGGTCTGGGTACTGGCTTTGGGTAAATCATAACATCTCACAGGTCTCAGTTTCCCTGTCTCTAAAATGGGTCTCCCGGCTCCTGCCCACTGGCACGGTTGCTGTGAAGCCCGATGAGTTCATGCATTTCGAAGCACAAGCTATAAACAGCCCTGTGACTGCTCCACAGCCCCAGCCCTCAGCGGAGGTGCCCCTTACAATACAGTGAGTTAACACCCGATTTGTCTAAGTTACAACAACATTATTCTGACCATTATGACAGCGATTGCGTTTTTATGGCAGGTTTGTGAGTTCCAGAACCCTCCTGCTCGCATTATCTCAGGATGTTGATATGTCAGAGGCTGGACGGCTGCCTTGGAGACCCTGGCCAGAGCCAAGCCTTTCCTCTGAGTGGGGAGGTGAGTTGCAGAAGCAGCTGGAGGGAAGAGCTGGGGCTTCAGAGCTGCCTGGGCCTGGGTTCAAATCCCCACCTCTCCACTCCCTAGGTGTTCTCGGGCCAGTCTCTCTCTGACCTTCACTGCTATCATCAGTAAAATGGGCATCATCATACAACCACTGGCAGGGCTGTCAGGACACCACAGACAAAGCCCTCAGTGCGACGTCCGGCCCCGGGACTGACAGCCATTACCAGGACGGTGGCATAGAGGTTGGTGCCTGGCAGGCACTGGGCTAAGGGCATGGCCATGAAGCACCCTGCGCCTCGGACTCCTAGTCCCAGGCCAACTGGGGTGAAACCTTGAGGGAAAAGTAGAAAGAACCAGAGAGGAAGGCTGAGGGCCTCCTCCACACAGCAGGAATGAGTCAGCCCCGGGACTGAACTCCACCTTTGACTTCTTGTGGTTTTGTGAAGGGACAGAGAGAGCCGCAGACAGAAAAAAACTGGCAAAATAGCACCCACATCCCCAGGTCCCATTCCAGCCTCCCAAGGTATCAAGCAACCACGGCAGCCATTCCCGTCCGCTCCTGCTCACCGCTCCTGAGACATACGCGCTGCCTGATCTTAATTGGAATAACAGCCATTCGGCACGGTCCTCTCAAGAGCTAGGAACTATTATTATCCCCCTTTTAAAGAGGAGGGGGCCAGGGCTCCAAGAGGGTAAGTAACAAGTAGAGGATACACAGGAAGGGAGAGTCTGATTCCCGGGGTGTGCTGCTCTTCAGCGAGGGAACGTGGCCAGGGGGAAGCTGAAGGCCTGAGGGATTTCCCGGAGGAGCAAGCACGGGGGCAGGGGGAGAGGGTAGTGTCATTTCCGGGTCCAGACAACTGGTTAGCACCGGGCACCGCCGAGCGTCAGGCTGTCCTGCTGGTCGCTGTACACAGGATTTCATCTAATCCCCACCATGAGCCTCCAACTGGCCCTGCTTCCACTTTACAGAGGAAGATACTGAGGCTCAGAGAGCGCACTACTTGCTCAAGGCTACACAGCAGTCAAGGTCGCTCCCTCAGAGGACACCCCACTCCGAGGGCCTGCAGCGGGGCAGAGATGGCCCTGCAGAGCTCACCTAGCGAGGAGGCCTCGGGGCCCTGGGCAAGTCCCCAGGTGACACAGGGGTGCTGAGGAGACAGGCGTCCCCTCCCCCACCCTCCGGAAGGCAGCTGCTTTAAAAGGCCCTAAAACGTTTTCCAGGCGGCCTTATCAGACCGACTGGCTGATCCCAATCAGGAACCTTCCAGGTGCTGTGGCCAAGCGCTGCCCCACCCCTGGGAACTGTGCAAACACTCTTCCCTGCATCCTCCCGGCTGGCCGCCTTTTTATTCACCAGCCACAAGGCAGCCGCAGGGGAGGTGGGCACTAATTCTGATTGATTTCACTTCATTTCAGTCTTTTCCAGTTTCCGGCAGAGTTTTCTCCTCCTCTCCTGGGAGTCCTGGGTTTTTATCCGGGGCCACTGCAGGGCAAATGTGCCTGCCTGGTGGAGAGATCTGAAGAGTGTGTTAAATACAGATTCCCCGACCTACCAGATTTCCAGCTAAGTCGAGCTTGTGGGCCAGGTCACAGATCTTGGTGGGGCCAGGTCCACCCTGCCGGGAAGCCCTCCCTGATCTGCACCTCTTGGCCCTCAGTGGAACCACAGACCCCTAGCTCGCCTCCCCTAGGCTTCCTGTCACCAGCCAGCTCCACTGGCTGCTTCCTACTGGGGGCCCTCCTGTGCGCAGGGATCCTGCCTGAGCCCTAAAGCACAGGTGACTCTGGGCAGGCAGAGTGGACCAGCCAGTGCCCTGGGCAGAGTGCCTTGCAGAGGTGCCTAGAGAGCCCACCCCACCTCAGCAGTGACGGAGTGCAGTGGTGCTACAGCCGGCTGTTTGGATCTGCAGTTCCTTGATAAAGGGAAGGAAGGTGTCAAAGACAGCCTACAGGAGGAACAAGGGGCGCAGCCGGATTGGGGGGCACGACGGGGGAAAACACCCTAGGGTGTAGGGGGGCTGCTCATGTCTTCATCACTGCTGTGAGAATCTTCTGAAAACCTCTGTCACCCCACCAAAACAGCCAATGTCCTGGAGCAATCTCAGGGTGATCACAGAGCCCCAGGGTGTAAAAGACCCCACTGGAGCATCCCCTGATCTGAGATCCTCGGGGGGGGGGGGGGGCCCCTGAAGGGGGCTGGCAAGGAGGGCTGGAGAGAAATGAGGTCCATTCACACTTGAGGGGCTGGGGAAGCCAATGAGGGTGGACCCGTCATCCAGACAATGCCAAGGCCAACCCGGGGGCCACAGCAGGACCCAGCTGTCACTGACCACACCCATGGGTCCTCGGAGGAGAGGGACCTCAGAGCGGCTAAGAAGCTCCATGGCCTGAGTGCCCAGCACTTTCCGTGGCCTGTCTGGGAACTCTGAGTGAGGACGCCGTGGCAGTGCTGGGATTCACACTGGCTCTGTCCTCCCCCACGGCTGCCTCTTTCTCTACCCACACTGTCCGTGCAGTCAGCTGGCACTGCTCCCGCCCAGCCTGGAGACACGGGCTGGAAGCCTGGTGACTCCTGAAATACACGGATGAATGGAGGGGGGAATGAGTAAGTCAACGTGTGTTTGAGTCCTACAGCATTTGGGTTTTAACTCTAAGCCCTGGTTTCCCAGCTGAAAGCAACCTCCTTTGAAATGAAAAGGAAAAGTAGCAAACACAAAAAGGAAAGTAAATTCCAAATCAATCCCACGGAAGGTCTCTGAGTCCTAAATCGGTAATGCCCAAGAAGTGGGCCTTGTAGGGCTGGGATGGGGGCAGAAGGGACGTGGGTGGGTGGGGAGAGGCCAGCTCCCCACTCCTGACCAGAAGGAATCTCTTTGAACCACACACGGCTGCTGCTGGTCCTGTGAATCTCTATGCCAGCTGAGCTGTTCTATCAATCACCCTCAGACCCTTTCTTACATTCTGCTTGGTCCATTCCCTCGGTATGGCTGTCTGGGATGGTTTCTTTGATTTCCTGAGCCAGGTGGACTCTCTCCTCCATCCCTGTATCGCGGTCCTGATACACATCATGTAATACAACAGAATAAATTCACTTGTTTGTTCATTCATTTGTCCGGCTCGCTCAATTTCCTGAGCTGACTGTCCCAGTCACTGGGTACCCGTGTGGTGTGGTGCAGTTCTAGGCACTGGGGATGCCGTAGTGAGCATGGCGGGTACAACCCTCTTCCTTCCTGGAGTTTCCAGGGTAGTGAGCCAGGCAAACGCTAGACAGGGAAAGGAACAACTCTCCGGTCCATTTCAGGAGTCAGTAAGCGCTATGAAGTAAAACAAAGCAGGTAGGATAAAAAGCAGCGAAACTGGGTCTGTTTTAGAGGAGGTAATCAGAGAGGGCCTCTGGGAAGGTAGCATTTGAACAGAGCTCTTTGGACCCAAACCGTGGACACAAACATGGGCCCGATGGGTCTCTGGCCTCAAAGAACTCAGAGGCTAGCCGGGGAAAGACAAGTTGACCTTATCACAACTGTGTAGGACGAGATCTGATTTGTCTGAACATCCCCATATAATGGAAATCGGTGATCTTTCCAGACACAAATCTGGCCAAGTCCCTCGGTGGCTCAGGAATCTTCAATTGCTCCCCACTGCCCTCAGCTCAAATCCAGACTCCTCAGCCTTCCATCCTAGTCCTTCAGGACCTGCTCCACCGACCCATTCTCAGTCTCACCCCCACTGCTGCCCTCCATGCCCATCTGCCTCAGAGACACCCAAGTCAGTGCCCGATCATGTGCCACACCCATGCCTTCCCAAAGGCTGTTTCCTTTTCCTGGCTAAATCCTCCTCACCCTCATGGTGGTCCCCAAGTCAACCTCCATAACTCCTAAGAACACAGCGCATTAGCATGTCAGGTGGTCAGGAAAGTTTCATTGCAGGAAGAATGGGTAGTGAGAAATAAGGCAAAGTGTAGAGTCATAAAAGATGAAATAACCCTCTCCCCTCCTCAGCTGCTGCCCCCATGGCTCACAACTTCCTCCTGGCAGCACTCCGGGACACACTTCTCACATCCGCTCCTGCCAACTGTTTTCCCTGTCAGCTTGTCCCCGGTTTCCCTGCCTGCCCCAGGGCCCAGCATCACGCCAGCCAGAGAGGAAGCTCCATCAATATTTAGAGAGCAAACGAAGAAATGTGAGAGGAGACCGACTCTCCATAGACCTCAACCTTTGGATTCCATCTAGTGGCGGGTCTGCCACCGTCTCTCCTGTTGGATGTGTTCCCTGGGGACAAAGCCCCAACTCCAGATGTTCCATACTTTATTATTCTTGGAGGAGTCTCGTGGTTTGGGGGAGATAATAAGCTTACCACCCTAGTCCAGGAGCCCCTCCCCAAAACACACACACACACACACACACACACACTCACTCTCTCACTCTCTCATTCTCTCTCCCCTCTCTCACATTCCACAGGATGGAGCTGGGGATTTCCTAGTGCCTTAACACTCAAGCCAGTCCTGTTAAGGGGTGAGAAACCGAGAAAGGAGAAGAAGAGAGGAGAGTGGTGGCCACATGGCTCTGGGTACTGGGAGCCTCTGTCCTGTTACCAGGTTGTGCTGCTTCCAGGGGGACCCAGGTGCTCCATGGTTGTGATGTGGGTAACACTCCTCGTCACATCCTCTATCCCATAAAGGCTGTATCCACTCCAGAGGGTGGAGGGGTTCCCTGTCCATGATCTGGTCTGATCCGACAGGCGGGACAGGTGTTATGGTCATCCTCACTTGACAGCTGAGGAAACTGAGGCTCAGGAAGAGGAAGCCAGGGATAAATGATGGCATCACAAAGCCAGGAAGAGGAAATAGGGGATAAATGATGGCTGTACCATTTCACACCTAGGGAAATTGAGTCCTCCACAGGGAAAGGAGCTGGTCCGGGGCCCCATGGTAAACTTGAAACAAGCCTCCTAACCCCCACCGGCACCATTTCCCCACCCATGAGGCCAGATCTGTAGTAGCCCTGATACAGTAACTTCCTTAGTGTCCACAAAGCAGGGAGAGAGGCGGCAGAAAGGTCTGGGGTGCCTGCTACGGCCCTCCTCCCGCCCTGCTATGGATTCCTTCCCCACCCTGCCCCCAAGTGGCAGTCCAAGCAGCAGTCCCTTCTGTGACATCGGCTGCCAACCAGCCCTGTGTCCAGGACCAGCCAGGGTCCAGGGAGGCCACAGCCCACCAGATTTCAACCACCCCCTGCCAAGGCCATGCTGGACAGATATGGCCCTTCCATCTACCCCACGGTAATTAAAAACATACCCAGGCCTCTTCCATTGCGAGACAGGCCAATTTTCCTCCCCTCCAGCACCGCTGACTACAACCTAAATAGCAATATTTATGCCAAGCTCCCATAATACTGTAAACATCCCAATGTATAGCAGGCCAGCATATGAGTCATTTCCCCAAAGCCAGAGTTAATAAGTGGTACCTCGGCCCTATTCTGGGCGCTCCTGCCAGCAGCCAGGCCCCACGGCTGCCCTCCACACCCAGGACCCCTGGCACACGGGTGCCTAGGCAGCCTCACTCTGGGAAATAGCAGGCAGCCACCAAATCCTCCAGGAGCCGGAGGACAGCTGCCTTGATGCCAGAAACTGTGGCTGCCATCCAGCCACCCCCACCCCCGCCCCAACTGCGGTCACTAACACCCTCATTACTGAAGAGAAAGTAAAGTTACAGCTCAGGGTTCCTATCATGCCATCCAGAGGGGGTAGCCCCCATGCCTAGTCTGATAGGAAGTTTTTTACACTTCAAGAGGGGAAGAGGCTCCTATCACCCCAAAGTGACCTGAGAAGAGGGATCTATAATGTCTCACCCCTCAGCCCACGGTGGCCGAATCCTGGAAGGGGTCACCCTGTTTAGAGACAAGAAAACCCAGCAAAGTGAGTCCTGCTTCAAAGACCTTAGACCCAGGTTCTATTTTGTACTACCCAATGGCCGCGGGGGCGGGGACGCTGCACTTTTCTGGGCCTCAGTTTCCCTATTTCTTAAAAGGGAAGAACAGCCACACCAACTGGCTTTCCTAGAAGACGTAGCTTGAAGGGTTCAGCACGATTGTGGCGGGGAAGCACTTTGCAAGGCTTGAAGTACCTTGTCAACTGCAACACCGTTGTAAACCACAGAGCTGTGTAGTGCAAAGTACTTCATAAACTGTAAAGCGGCTTGAAAACTGTAAAGCGCAGTACACCCGAGAGCTATTATTCATATTCATTTCTTGCCCTACAAGCTCGGCCCTTCCCGGTGGACACACCCAGCCCCCACTAACAACTTTCCCTCCAGAGCAAGCTAGTTGGGGAGACCTGGCAGCAGCTCCTGCCCTCCTAGGGCTCGAATGGTACCAACACATGAGGCCACAGGGAGAGGGCCCAGCGACCCTGGCCAAGGCCAGCACATGGCAAGAGCATCTGGTCCGGCCCTGGTGGCAGCTGGAGAGTTCCCGGGGCTCCAGCCGCCACGCCGAGCTCCACTGCCCGCGGGGCGGTGGCCGGTGGGGGACGCCGGAGACCCCGCGCTGGGGAGGGATGCCCACGGACCCATCCCCCGCGCGGTCCTCCCGGGGAGGGGACCCCATTGTACGCCGCGGGTGATGGGCAGGCACCCGCACGCTCGCTTCTACTCTCGCCAGTGCCTGCGCTCCGGGGCGCCGGGGCACCATCCTGGGGGCGCGCAGACTGGGAGCCCCTACCCCGGCCAGCTGCGTTGCCTCCTCCCTCTGCTCCCTGCCAAACTTTCTAGCCCCGGCTGCGCTTCGGGGGCCTCCGGTCCGCGCGCCCCTCCACTCGGTGCGGAGCGAGGCCAGGCCGGCAAGGGGGCTGCCCCGGCCGGGGG
>NW_004955452.1:2793449-2810954 GCF_000276665.1 Chinchilla lanigera | reverse complement strand
CGCAGCCGCCGCACCCCCCGCGCGCACACTGGACCCCAGCCGGCGGCGCGTCACCTGGAGACCGCGTCCCCTGGAGCCCGCAGCGTCACCCACGGGCAGCGCTGGAGTTGGGGTGCGGCGACCCCTCGCGCCCGGGCAGCCTGCACCCTGAGTTCCCCCCGCGCAGCAGTGGTCTCTCCCGGCGCTGTGGCTCCTCCAGATAAAGCAGAGATTTCAGCCCAAATGTTTCTCAATTTTTATTGAATGCTGCAAAGCCTGAGAGCGTCTGGCGCGGCTGACAGGGGCAGGGAGAGGGGATCCGGGGGAGGGGGAGGCTGCCCGAGGCAGGGGCTGGCCCTACCTGTCAGGGCCCGAGTGCCACCCCCTCGCCTCAGCCCTGCCACCCGGGTCCCTGCGGCTTCGAAAGGGACGGGACTGCAATGAATGAAAGAGGGGGGGGCGCGGTGTAGCTGGGAACAAAACAGGCGGCTTTCCCAGGCGCTGGGGCTGGGCTGGGGCCTCCGACTGGGGGAGTGGGCCTTGGCGCTAACCCGCGGGCCCGGGGAGCTCACACTGGCAGGGGCTGCGGGGCCCTGGCAAACAGACCTCAGGCCCTGGTCCCCGCCTTGTTGTTTTGAGCGAGCCCACGAGCCCCTCCTAGTAGACCCTTCTATCGGTACATTGTATTTCTCCGTCTCCGCTGATCTGTTCCCACTGCAGCTTGGGCGTGAAGGGGTGGAGGACGCCCAGAGGGATCCCTGGGGACAGCCCTACTCCACCCCACTGTGGGATGGACCTGTCTGTGCAGCTGGTTTTGTGCACGGCTGTCTCTTCGGGGAGGACACAACCTCATCCATTTCTGTGGGTCTAGCCCTGCTCTGACAGTCTTCATCACCATCATCATTAACAGGCTTTGCGAGGAGGGTGGTGGGCGGCTGCAGGGGGCCTACGGGAGTCACCCAGGCAGGGCCCCTGGCCTTTGGGAGCCATGTTCTAGACAAACAAGACTTAACCAGGGGCGTTGCACTCTGCAGAGTGGTGTCAGAGCCCAGTGGAGGCACCAGTGCTTCAAGTCCACTCTACGCCATCTAGACTTCTCCTGCCCCTTTGTCCCACAAAAAATCCCAGGAATCCCTTTCCTTCAGGGTGCACCCAAGGGTCCCTATTAAGAAAACAGCACCATCAAAGGTTTGGAAAACTGAGTCACCTTTGGAAAGTTCCGGAGCCAATCTAGAATGGGCAGAACCTGGGAGGTCACTGGGAGGAGGTGGGCTGGGAAGGAGACAGGGCACCCAGGAGCAGCGAGAGAGTAAGCAGAGCTCCTCTTGTACCTACGAACTCCTCACTAGGGTCCAGATCTCCCGGTGGGCCTGCCTTTATTTTCAATACCTGCATGTCAGACCTTCCAGGGGACACAGGGTTTGAGGACCACAGAGATGGTTCCACCTTGGGACAGGACTTCCTCTCCAAGCTATGGCACTTCTCCATGCTGACCCCAGCGCACCCAGGTGCCCGGCCCGTTCCCAGCTCCAGAAATATGTATTGAGCATCCATTATGGGCAGGGTAGATGCAGCTCTTCGGTTTTTGTTTCTATTTCTTGGGACCCTTGGACCACTGTCCATCCTAGTGGTTCCTTCCCTCTTGGAGGAAATGAAACAAAACAAAATACATAAAGACTAGCATTTGTTGAGTACTTAGTACCAGGCACTAGGCTGGGCTTTACATATACATGATCCTCTCAAACTTTTCAATCCTGTGAGGTGGGAGCAGACCTTCTCAGATGTTAAAACTGAGGACCAGAGAAGTCATTTGCCCAAGTTCACACAGCAGCTTGGAGGTGGGGTTCAACCCCTGTCTCTTGGACCCCAGTAGCTGATCCCTGTGCATGGGTACGGAGAGCTCAGGGATTCAATCAACTTCCTATATCATGTTTCACAGATGAGGAAACCGAGGCCCTGAGAGAAAAGCAAATCACTAAAACTTATGTAATTAAATAGACATCCATCCTGGACCTTTACCTGGCTAAACATAAACATGATATGATGATAATAATAAAATAAAGCATCTCTTCCCTTTCATTTTTTTTTTCCTCTCTAAATGTGGCTTTATTCTCCACTTGGGATCTTGTCCGGCCAGGCCCTTCTCCCTGGTCTCTTGGCAACTGCCTCCAGCTGCTCCTTTGTCCTAGCTGGGCACAATACCTGGTTGCCTTCTCTACTCGAAAGACAAGGAGCACCCCGCAACATCCACCCAGAGCTTTAGGGGACACTGGCCCTCATCTTTCTCTGATGGACTCATTTGTTTGTGGTGTTTCCTGAAAGATGACCAGCCCCAGGCCACACAGCCCCTTGCCTGTGGCCTCTCACTGTCTGATTGTCTCCAACTTGCATATAATTTCTACAGACTGAGAGCTATGTGGGGGTAGTGGCAGAAACAGGACACTCCCAGGACAGGAGGCCCAGAGAGCGTATGACCGGGTCCCCCACCGTAGAGGAAGAGGCGGCTTGGAGCTTCATTTGTCTAATGACAACAGCTCCCCGCATTTGCAATCACGCTTTAACAGTTTACAAAGCAGCGTTCACACCCATCAGCTCACTCATGCTAATTCAACCAGCCTATCCTGCGAGCCAGCCAGAGCCAGCCCGGCAGCCCAGCCCGTGGAGCACCAGTTTGCAGAAGCCGGAACCCTGACATGGGAAGGTACTTGCCCAAGGACACTCGGCAGACTTTGCGCCTCTGGAGCAAAGCATCAGTGACCTCACTCATCTATGTCTCTTTCAATCAAATTTGATTGGCAGACATTAGTTGGGCATCTCCTGGTGCCTGGCACTGAGGAGGCAGGGCCACAGCTATGACAAGGCCCTGCTTTGCAGGAGCCTGTATTCTGCTGTCGGGTGACCTACAGAGAGACAGGATAATGACAACAGTGGTAAGTGCTAGGAGGACAGTAAGACAGGGTGGTGGGGCAGTGACTGACTGAGAGAAGAGACTCAGTCTACCCAGGCAGGTCTCTCTGAAGAGGGAACATGACAGTAGAAAGCTAAATGCAGTGGAACACTGGGAAGAACATTTCAGGTGGAAGAGAGAGCACATGCAAAGGCCCCGAGGCTGGGGCCTGCTGTAAACCTTCCAGGAGTTTCTGATTCTTCTTATCTTTCTGCTCAGATGCAGGACTGTTGGGTACACCTGGCCAGCTGTGGGTCAGGCTACACTCGTAGGCAGTACCAGGCCAGGGGCTCTTAGTACAGAGATGACTCAAGTTCTAGGTCCAGAAAAAAAAAGTTCTAGATTTGCCATCAGTTTGTGACCTCAGACAGGGCCCTTCCTCCCTCTGCGTCTGAACTGGAAGAGTTGCATGTCTGCCCTCAGGAAGCTCGTGAGCCAGCACCGACCAGCACAAATATAACACAAGCCCATATGCAACTTTTAACTTTCTAATAGCCACACTATAGAGAGTACAATTTAGGCTGGGAGTGTAGCTCAGTGGTACAGCTCACATCAAGCATGCTCAAGGCCCTGGGTTTGATCCCCAGCCCTTCTCCAGCTCTCCAAAAGTAAAAGGATACAGATGAAGTTAATTTTAATATATTTATTTAACCCAATATATCCCAAATGTCATTTTCAGCATGTAATTAGTGAACTGTTTTATATTTTTTTCATACTGTCTTTGTGATCTACTGAGTGTTTCTTATTTCAACACCTTTCAGTTTGCTTTAATGGCTGCCACAGTGGGGTAAGAAATGCTCTAAAAAAGAAGTCCTCTAAGCTCTCTGGGGACACAGAGAGTGGAGTCACCACCTCTGCCTGTCTCAAGGGGGAAGGCTTCCTGGAGGCAGTGACATTGAAAGGAAAAACATCTTGAGAGCCCGTGTTAAATCTTTTAGCGGCTGGGGATTTAGCTCAGTGGCACAGCGCCTGCCTGGCAAGCACAATGTCATGAGTTAGATTCCCGGTACCAGAGAAAAACCAAAAAAAAACCAAAAAACAAAAAACAAAGAAATCTTTTAATATCTGTTCTCTCTCTTTTAAGAAATTTTTTGATGGCAAATCTGCCATCAGTGGCACAGTGCCTACCTGGCAAGCACAAGGTCGTGAGTTAGATTCCTGGTACCAGAGAAAAACCAAAAAACCAAAAAAACAAAGAAATCTTTTAATATCTGTTCTCTCTCTTTTAAGAAATTTTTTTGGTACCTTAAGATAAAGGCAGTGCTGGCTCCTTGATAAAAAATAGATAAGATATAGAAAGCTAAGAAGGAGAACTAAAGCTGCCCTAATCTCCCCAACCTGAGAGCCACTGTTAATATTTTGTGACCTGCTTCCCTGCAGGCATTTCTGTGGCATGTGTACTTGATACGTAACTACCACCTGCTGCATGTGCAGCATCACATCTGTCTGTGTCCTGCCTTACACTCTGGAAAGCGCGTTTGTCTGGGCTGAAAAAGCCATCACTGCTAATGGCTGTGTACTATTCCAGGGACAGGGACGCATGGGTCATAAAACCAGCAGCTCTATACCTCCCAGCTGCACCTGCAGGGAGCTGCAAGCCCAGCTCCACTGAGGCTGCTCTTCTGAGCACAGAGGCAGAGTGGAGCGCTGTATCCCAAAGAGGCAGGCTCAACTGAAAGCCACCCTGTAGCTGACATCAGTCCTGGGTCTTTGTGACTCTGAGCTGGAGGAGTCTGGGTTGGGTTGGGCTGGGGGTTCTAGCAGTCAGTTTCTCTACTGCCACCTGGCGGCGCGTTGGGTTAATGCACTCTCCAGAGGCACTGAACGGAGGTGGCCTTGTCCGGCAGTTAAGTGCTCAATGTTCCCAGTTATTTGGTGCCAGAGGAAAACTAATGCAATGTACGAGGCTGGATCTCAAGTAACTTCACCCTCCTGGCCTATTTCTTGGGTTTGAGTCCTCACATCCAGGTACCCTCTGTCCAGCCAAGTGCTGTGAGCACATGCTTCCCTGTCCTCTCTCCCTGCTCTCCTCATCCTCCACTTGCCCTGTGCCACATGCTCCTCCTCCTGTCTTCCAGGGTTCAGCTCATCAAGGAATCCTGCTGCAGACTGGCTTACCTTCTCCCAGTCTTCCCAGAATGCAAATGGCCCATGCCTCGATTTCCCTCATCTCTTTGCAAAGTAGCCTTGTGGGGCAGAAAGAGTATAGGCTTTGGAGTTAAAGGAGGTATGTGTTGAAAGCCTGTGTAACCTTGAGCTGGGCGGGTACTTCACTTCATTAAGCCTCAGTTTCTTTATCTGTATAATGGGCCTGAACTGTACAGGTTTGTCATGAGTGCAGAATGAGACAACAAACCCCAAGTGCATGCCCTGGAGAATGCCATGCAATCCTGTTTTCCTTTCCTTGCTGGTCATGCCTCCCTCAGACAGGGAGCTGCCCTGGGGACACTGCATCCTGGTCACCTGCTGAGTCCAGCAAGGGACCTGGCTCATAACCACTGAATCATTGCTACAGTGAATGGCAGCGTCTCTTCCGTTGGCAGAAAGAACCAGTTGGAGTTGGAAACAGGTAGTGAGATGCTGTCCAGTGTCTGGGAGCCGTGGGAATCTCCAAAGACTCGCTTTCCCGGGAACTGGCAGGGCCTGAACTGTGCAGCATGTAGCTGAGGGTCCGGATCGGACTGGGTGAGTGTCTGGCCCATAGTGGGCAGTCTCTCTCCACAGCCTCCCCCCCCCCCCATCGTCTACTTTGGTCCTCAAACCATCTCATGAGCCTGCCAGCCCTCCCCACATTACTGAGGAACAAAGTGCAGCCGGGAGAGGAGATGACTTAAGTTAATGTCACTCACCAGACTCAGGAATGCTATGCTGGGAGCCAGGCCTCCTGACCCCCCGGTTAAGGTCTTTTGCAGCTTGTGGCTGCTACGTGGTTGTTGAAAAGGGACCTGAGTTCAAATCCCAACTCAGTCACTCACTTCCTTTCTGCACAGCTTTTGTGATGTGTAACTTTCCAAGCCTCGGTTTCCTTGTGATGGGGGGGAGGGGCTGGTGGAAGATGAAAGGAACCCAGAGGCGGGAACCACCTTTGTAAACTGTGGAGAGCCCTATCCAGGTAAGAGGTTGTTACAGTTGCGGGTTCAGGCTGATACAGGACGCTTTGATCTCCGTGCCCAGGAAGTGAGTTTTATGGCTGTTCACCTGGCTGCCCTTTTCCCGATCTGCCTCTCTTTGGCAGTGCGCAAGAGCTATTTGAATGGGTGCCTGGCAACAGAGGTGCGACAGGGTGGGGAGCCAGGCTGTTGAGCTGGGGGTGCAGGCACGGGAGGCTGGGAGAGCTGCCCCCATCCAGCCACAGCCAGAAACACTCATGCTGTGATCCCCACTGGGGTGGGAGAGACACACAGAAGCACAGCCCAAGTTCCATTCTGTAAGGGCTGTGGCACAAGAGAAGTCATAGAGCTTGGTATAGCCCAGCCCTGTGCATAAGTGTGAAGCAGGAAGGGCAAAGATTACAGCTGGCTCACGTGTAAACAGGACCAAGCACAAAGGAGATGTTCAGGAAGTGTTTGCCAAATGGGTGAGCGGCGGCTGGGTGGATGGGGCGGGGGGAGGAGGACGTGATCAGTAAACAGGAGCGGGTGACGTGATCCTCTGGGTTGCAAACAAATCAACTCAGAAGTTTTCAGAAGGACACATCCAGCAGTCAAAACCCAGGAATCTCTCCTCTGCCACCAGGACCTGGAAATCCAGAACAAACCTCAGGAGGCCTAAGTGGGATTTGTGATTATTATTCAGAATCTAAGGCCTCTGCAGCCATTGGGCTAAGATGATAACAGTAGCTTGCAGGCCTGTGCTGAGTATTCTACAGAAGTCACCCCATGATCCCTGCCCAAATTCTCCCAAGCTGGACGCTTGAGGCCTCTGTGTTTTCTCTCTTTGGGCTGTGCCCTGGGTGCCCACCTTGACTGCATGGCCCTTTCTGTGCCTCTCCAGAGGGGCTGGGATCGACCCAGACAGGCTCTCAGCCAAGGGCAGGCCAAGCTTTTGTGTTACGCAGGGCCCCTGGCCAGTCCCACTCCTGCTGACCCTGGGTCTCTTGGGAGGGAAGCCAGCCCAGGGTCTCACGGCAGGTCAGGGAAGGTCAGGCCAACACTCAGATCTCCTGGTGGGAAAAGGTGTCTGGAATGCAGGAGATGATCAGAGATAAGAGGAGGAGAAGAGGCTCTGGGGGTATCATGTCCAAACATCTCAGCCCTCAAAGATGGCCCTTGAACAGGCTCCATCCCTGGGGAGTGGGCAGAGCCTGGGATGAGAGAACCTTAGATTTGTCAGATTCCGAAGAGCCTGGCCTGTGCTTTCCACCCCTCTCCTTTTGTGAGTGAAGAGGTTCAATCTCAGAGAAGAAAAGTGACTTACCCAAGGCCACAAGGCCAGTGAGAGGCCACCTTGGGGAGATGTTCTCCAGGCTACAGTGGGGAGTTGGCAGGTGAGCCGGGGACAAGGAGCCAAGGGGAGCCCAAGGAGACAAGGTGGGTGGTTCTCAATTTCCCAGGGCCGTCTCGAAGGCTGGGCAGAACTCACCACTCTAACTCTCTGAGATGGAATTGGAAAGCTGCCAGCTTGTCAGTTCGACCTATTAACTAATAGTCTATTATTTTCCTCTAGGATTAATTTCTAAATGCAAATAGCATGTTTTAATTACACATTTGAATGTCTAGCACCCACTGGTCCCTGGTCTGTGAGCAGGGCAGGTCTTCCTTGGTGTCTTGAGGGGCCCAGACAACCCCTGGAGATGGAGGAGTCGGGGAACACCAGGAAGAGGTCCCAAGCTTTTGTTCTGAATTCCAACTCTGCACCATCCTTGTGATTTATCTGAGAGGAGCAAACAATAGGACTGACATGAGGGAGCGGTGGTGGAAAAACAGCAGCCAGTTCTCTTTGCCCAGGACATTTTCCTCCACTTAATTAATATCACAAAGGGAAGCTAGGTCTGCATTGGATTGTGAGGATTATGAACATGAGGCTGCGCATAGAGATTTCTGAGCTTCTGGTTGCTCCGGCTGCCATGAAGGCCTGTCCAGAAAATAGCCACCAAGGCCACAGCTTGGACTGGGGGAGGCACCTGGGGGACCCTCTCTTGACAGCCTAGTCTAGACTCTGCAGAGAGTCTAAGCTCAGCATAGAGTTTCGAGTGATCACCCCTTAGGGAACCCAGCATGGGGTGCAGAGCTTAGCGCTCCTGTCAGAAGACCGCCAAGCAGAGGAGGAAGGGTGACGGATTGGGAGTTAGAACTGAGTTCAAATCCCTGCTCTGCCACTGGCTGGCTCTGTGGCTTTGGGTGAATGGTTTCTCTCTCTAAGCCTCGGTCTCCTCCTGTGAGATGGAGAAGGCAGAGATCACCGCTTCCTAGGGGTGATGCGAGGATGCAGTGAGACAAAGGCTCTTAAACGCCTGGGACTCTGCTCACTGAAGCCAGCGCTGCCTCTTCTCCCACCAGCCTTGCTGGACTGAAGGCAGCAGTAAACCTCGTGATCCTGTGAGCATGGCACTGGAGTGCACTGTCACGGCAAGTTGCATGCGGAGTCACCCCTTGGTGTGCACAGCAGAGCGGTTCCAGGAGCGCCGAGGGTACCAGGATCTGTGGATGCTGAAGTTCCTTATATGAAAAGCCATAATATTCATTTATAACAGGCACATCCTTCTTTCAACTTTCGGTTGTCTCTAGATCACTTTAAATACCTAACACAGTGTAAATACTATGCCAGTGGTGTTGGACTGTACTGTTTAGGGAACAAGGACAAGAAAAAAATCTGTCCATGTTCAGACAGATGTAATTTTTTAGAATATTTTTGACTGCAGTTTGGTTGGATCCCCAGAGGCAGAATGTATGTAATAACAGCAAAAAACAATGTTTGGAGTCTCCACAGCAGGCGCCAGGAACTGTTCTGTGTTTGATGCAGTTTATGGTACCAACAGGCCTATTTTACAGTACCAGCAGGCCCAGAGTGCTCCTCCTCTGCGCTGATCCTGGCTGGTCAGGGCCCCCAGTCACCAGTTACAGAAGGTACCCAAGGGCCATGACATGTGTCAGTTTGATTCACCCATTTTACAGGTGGGAAACTGAGGCCCAGAAAGAGAAAATAACCCACCCAAGAGAGTAGATAGTTATGAACAGACTTTCCATTTCCCAGCTCTCAGTCCAGTGCTATCTTTTATTCCTTCCTCACGCTCACAACAGGAGAATTGTTTCTTGAACCGATAAACTGCCTCATAGGCTAAAAATGCGTGCTAGGCCTGAGTCATGAGCTCTAGCTAGGCCCTGGGGGTGAGGTCAGGCGCTAATGTTGAGCAACTTCCCACCTGTCTGACCACAGAAAGAAGCCAGACAGAGGGGGCCACGCTGGATCACATGCAAGGCCAGGGACAGAGCCTGGTCCCCGCCCCATAGGAATTCACAGTCTGGTGGGGCAGTCAGGCCTATCAGGGTGACTCCCACCCCACCTAGCATTTGTCCAGAGTCCCTGGAAGGCTGCGTTTCACTACCAGCTCTAGGCTCACTGTCTTCATTAATCTTTGTAACCATCACTAGCTGGTGTAATAATAACAAATCAGATAATGATAATAATAGCACAATACCACATAGAGAGTATAATAGTATCATGTCATGAATAATACCACCTATAGAGTATCACAGACATTTCATAGGTGAGAACATGGAGGCTCAGAGAGACTGTGTAACTTCCCCAAGGTCACACAGCCTACAGCAGATGAAAGAGGCAGACTTCACTCGCCATTCTGCAGCTCCTTGCCCTGCGCTCTCTGTTCTGTCCAGCATTGCAGCCTTGGCCTGCGTGTTGCTCTGAGGGCTGGAGGTGCACTGGCCTGAAATGAGATGTTCCCTACATGTAAGATAAGAAAAAAAAAAAGAAAAGAAAAATAAGAATGCGAACTCTTCTGTGAGACTTCCAAAATAAAAAAAATAAAAACCTGGTGAAATGTTGAAATAATATTAGGGAGAGAGTGGGTTAAATAAAATACATTACTAAAATTAGTTTTACCTGTTTTTTCCTTTCCTGACATAGCTCCTAGAAAATTTAAAATTTCACGTGAGGCTTCCTCCCTCTCTCGCACCCACCCTTCCTTTTCTCCTTCCTTGCCGGGAATCGAAGCCGGGGCCTTGAGGGTGAGAATGCTCCGTCAGTGCTCCGCTGAGCCGCCCCCAGCCCCCCGACGCTGTCCAGCAGAACTTTCTGCCACGGTGACCGGTCGGGTGGGGCCTCTGCATTGCGTGTGGCTATGGAGCGTCTGAAATAGAGTGTGATGAGCAAGTGCATGTTCTACTTTCCTACGTTTCAGTTAATTGAACCTGAAATGGAAGTAGCCACACGTGGCTAGCAGCCGCTCTACTGAGCAGTGCAGCCCTTGCTGGTTAGGATTTCCTGCCCTGAGAAGACAAATACGCACCACAGTGTGTCACAAGTGTCCCCACAGAGGCGTTTCTACGGGGCACAGGGGCCCAAGGAGGGACATGGCTGTCCCTGGTAGTTGTGGAAGAGGAGACTCGGGGAGGCTGAGGGGTTGCTGGAGGGGGGCAGCTTGGAGGTGCTGCGGGGTTTGGCTCCTTGCCCCTGGCTTGCCGTCCCTTTTGATGAGGTCCATCCCCAACCCTCTTCCCGTCGACACCTGGCCTGTGCCACCTCACCCCTGAGCTCCCCCGCAGCCTACCTGTCACTCTTCGGGGAGCCCCAGCTGTGGTGACTCACCTCAGCTCTCCTCAGGCACCGTCACTTCTCCCTGGCCCTTCACCATTCTCCCTGAGTGGTGGCCTCTCCGAGCAGGCCCCACCCTGTCTCGTCCCACCCCACAACACCCTCGGGAGACTGCTTTGCCTGGGGCTGCAAGATCTCTGCAGCCTCTCGGTGTCTGTCCCTGGGCACCTCAGCACGCACGCCTTGAAGCAGCCTGCGGCGCTGCTGTCCTTCCAGGCTGGCAGTGGGCTGGGCTCCTGCCTCATCTTTGCCACCAACTGATGAGTGACTCTGAGCAAGTCACTTCTCTCTGAGCCAAGTGTCCCTCACTTGTGATGGGTTGTGTCTTGATGCGGCTGTCCTAAAAAAAATACAACGATTCAAACCCAGCATGTAGGCAACTGCCTGTGATCCTAGCACTCTGGGAGGCTGAGGCAGGATGTTCCAGCCCAGCCTGGCCAACTTAGCAACTTAGTGAGATCCTGCCTCAAAATAAAAAAATAAAAAAGGGGAGAGAGATGTAGGTTGGTATAAGGTCCTGGGTTCAATTTCCAGTATTAAAGAAGAAAGGAGAGACGCAGGGAGAAGGAAAGGGATGGGGGAAATATGGAGAGAAGAGGAAGAGGAAGAGGAAGAGGAAGAAGAAGAAAAAGAAGAAGGAGGAGGAGGAAGAGGAGGAAGAAGAGGAAGAGGAGGAAGAAGGGGGAGGGGGAGGGGAGGGGGAAGGGGGAGGGGGAGGAGAAGTGTAAAGATATATAGAGAGAATGAAGTCTAAAATACATTGAATCACCTCCCCCATTGAACATTCTAGCTTACCGCATGGCACACTTACTTCTTTCTTCCCTTTGATTATGTGCCTAGCTGGGAGCCAGGAAAAGATCCAAATGCAAATCAAAGGACACTTTCCGGGCTGGGGATTTAGCTCAGCGGCAAAAGCGCCTGCCTGGCAAGCGCAAGGTCGTGAGTTCGGTTCCCGGTACCGGAGAAAAACCCAAAAAAAAAAAAAAAAAAAAGAGACACTTTCCACTGGACTTGCATCACTTTTGCATCATCACAAAGTTGAAAAATCATAAATCAGATTGTCGTAAGTCAAGGCCTCCCTGTAGTGATACCACAGGGTTCTTATGGCCATTAAATGTGCACAAGGGTGCTGAGTACCCTGCTAACCTGGGAAATACTTCTGCACCTCCGATAGGCCACACGATGTTCATGCTGCCCGGGCTGTATACCATGTCTGTGAATTCTTGGCTCTTCCTTTTTCAAGAAATGGAGCCGAATTCCCTTCCCAGGAAGGTGGTCTGGACGTAGTGACTTGCTTCTGACAGAATAAAGCAGACACGGGGTGACTGGGAGACTAAGTCATCAGCAGGTGCAGTGGCCACCTCCTCTCGCTGTCCAGACCTCCTTTTGGAGGAGGTTGGTGGACACTCGGGCACCTGTCAGAAGGCCCAGGTGGTGGGGAGCAAAGGCCTCCTCTCAGCAGCCAGCAAAGAACAGAGGCTCCTACCTGCAGCCCTGTGAGTGAAACCCCCAGACTGTGGACCCCCCAGCTCCAGATAAGCTGTCCATCAACTACAGCCCCAGCTGACCTTCTGTCTATAACCTTGGGAGAGACCCCAAGACAGAGTCACCCAGCCAAGCTACTCCTACATTCCTGACCTACAGAAACGATGACATAATAAACTTCTGTTGTTTTAAGCCACTAAATTTTAGGGAAAATTTGTTACACAGTAATAGATAAAGAAAACATATGCATCTTTTCATTCTGGTAACATGATATAGGCATTGTGTGATCAGCTCCATTTTATAGATGAGAAAACCAAGGCCCAAAGAGGAAAGACACTTGCCCATGGCCACTCAGTAAAGACACAGTGGATTGAAGATCTCAGGTCTGGCCCATCGGAATCGCAAGCTGGTGTCCTGCTAGGCCGAATGTGGATTTGTCTGGGCTGTGCTGTGAGCCACTGCAGTCCCAACTACAAGAGCAGTAAACCACACATCTTGACCTAGTGCCCTGGTCACAAGTAGGTGCTCATTAAATTCATATGTGAGTGAGAGACAGGGTATTTGGATCATGTGTGGCTCTGGGCAGAATCCTTGGCCAAATCTATACATGCATTTGTGGGATCCAGGGCAAGATACAAATAGAGTTCTATATACTCCACACCTGCATATTTAAAAGTTATAACTCAAACTAATAAACAGTTAAATAAAATATGGCAAATATACCTTCACTATAACAAAATATAAAATATGTATAAAGCTATGGTTTTTATCTGGCTGAAAGTCAGCAAAATATCAAAGATGACTGAATGTAATTATTATTGTACGTGTTTGGGTAGGTTGTTGATGGGCTGATGACATTTTAATGAGTAATAAAATAAAAACATACATGATTCATAATTTTAAAAAAATTTTTTGTGTGTTTTACAAGCTGGAAGTTGAAACCATGGGCTTGTACGTACTAGTCAAGTATTCTACCACTGAGCTAGCTCCCCCAACCCCTCATAATTTATTATGTATGTATTCTATTAATTTTGTTTTGCCTGCCCTTATTTCAGCAAAATCAGAATGGTGTTGTGATAATCGCTACACAAAATTTTCACATAATTTCTATTCTGTTGCCAGCAGTGTGAAATTCGACAACCTTTCTCAAGTAGTTGTACTTCTTAGATAGTTTTTAATTAATTTCAACTTGGAAATACTTGCTCTGTGGAGGATGTGGCAACAAATTGTCAATAAAATTCTTAAAGCAATATTTAGATTAGGCAATGAGCCATGAATTTTACATAGCAAGTTTAAGCGTTGTAATGGGGTTGCACATGATAAATTACAAGCATTGCGGAAAACGTTACAAATGATTTAAGTTGTTCATATAATTTGTATCACATATATCTTGCTTTTTACTCTCTCTCAGCAATATGTAGACCCAAAAGTCTTACATGTGATCCATGTCCTGCGTGTTACATCTGCACCCACATATATACAGATTTAAGAGTAATGCAAATTATTTAATATTACAAGATGTTCCTCAGTTGCCTTGTGCAGGTTGTTCAGACCCCTTCCCCATTTTTTCAAAACCTTAGAAGTGGAATATGAAGAGAAGGAAATGGAGGCTTGGGACCACTGGGAATCGATAGCATTTATGCTAAGAGGAAGGATTTAACAAGTTAATTAGTCTCTTCTCTTACCTAAGAGCAAAGGCTTTTTTTTTTCCTTTTTCGCTCTGCTCAAAACCCTCCTGTGGCCAGGCGTGATGGTGCAGGCCTGTAATCCCAGCACTCGGGAGGCTGAGGCAGGAGGATCATTTCGTGTTCGAGACCAGCCTGGGCTACAAAGTGAGCTCAAGGCCAGCCTGAACTGCATAGCAAGACCCTGTCTCAAAAGGACAAAAAACAAAAAACAAAACAGAACCCTCATGTGCCCCAGAGGTGTGTCTACCTACAGCGTCAGCAGCCACAGCCCGCAAAGTCTATGTCATGAGGATGTAGCCAGCTTTTGCGTTGAGGACATAGAGCAAGAGATGAGGAAAAGTTCATCCCTTCTTCCTCCTGGGGTCTGAACAGCGTCAGTTGCGAGAGTGGGTGCCGAGCATGACAGGGTCGTGTGATGCCAAGTAACAGAGACTCCCAGTGTTCCTTAATAGATTGCACGTGTCTGTGATACATGTGCCTTTGTGCACACTGTGTGTGGCCTGTGGCTGGTGCACACATCACCCAGAAACCAAGAATAAGTGTTTGGAAACTTGCAAAGCAATAGAGCATCATCTCGATGCTACATCCAAGCTCCTGTTCATTCCACTGGCAGTTCATTTTCTCCATGATTATTTTATGAGACGTTCTAAGACGGATGTAGTATGTTTCTTCCATTTCCTGCAATTCCGGTACCACTGCTTTATGAAACTTTGACTGTCGTTTCCAAATAACACGCTGTATATTGGCATCTGGATCACTGCAAGTTATAAAACTTTTATCATGATGGCAAAAATTTTATGTAACCTAAACTGTACCACAGTGGCCATCTGTAGGTACGCTGCTTGGTAGGATTAGCTGTGGTCACAGCATTGTGGGACGGGTCTTCTGCACTTTTGCATCTTACAGAATGGAAAATCTGTGCCTTCCTACAACTTCCTCTTGTCCCGTCTCCCAGCCCCTGGTTTTATTCTCTGTTGCTATGCGTTTGGCTACTTTAAATATGCACTATGTGCTATAATTCGGATAAATGTCCCCACAGGCCCATAGACTGAAGGCGGGGTCCCCCGCTTGTGGCATTATTGGGAAATGGTGGAATCTTTCAGAGGTAAGGCCTCATGGAGGAAAGTTAGGTCACTGGGGGTGGTGTTCTCTTTGAGGGGATATTGGGAACCCAGACCCTTCCTTTCCCTTTGTGACTCCCTAGCCACCATGAGGTGATCAGCCTTTTCTGCCACACACTCCAGCTTTTCCACAGGTCCAAAAGCAATAAGGTCCATCAACCATGAACTGGAAACTCTAAAACAGTGAGCCCAAATAAACTCTCCCTTTTTATAAGTTTTTGATCTCAGGTATTTTGTCACAGGGACAGAAAATGGACCAATACATGTTGAAAGCATTTTAATTGTCTTTTATGAAGGTATCAATCTGTGACAGATTGGATATTTATAAAATAAATGGGTTTTTGTCGTAAATGGTTTGAGAAACTCTGCTCAAAAACACAGGGCCTACAACAGGGCCCTCTCACGCCGGGTACCTCCAAAGGCTTTTTTGATTGACTTCCTGGACCGCAGTTTCTCACACTGCAAAAGTAGTGATTGAATAGTGATGCTCTGAAGGCTCTTGAGCCGCATCGCACAGGATGCTCGGGTCACCGGAATTCCCCAAGTCAGGACAGGCTGGCTGACTGAGCAGCCACCTTCCATCCCAGTGGCCCAGCTCCAAGTCCCATTTCACGCACCAAGGATGCCTTTGTCTCTGCTGACACCTGCTTTCCTGCCTCTGCAGATGCAGAGAGGCCTCTTCATGGATGACACATGCTGACTACCACCACAGCCTGTGTCCTGGCCACAGGGTCACGGCATTACCCCCGCCTCCAAATCCACATTCTTCTGCGGCTGATTGTCGTCCCTCCTTTCCGCGATTCACAGGAGGCTGAAGGGGACGGAATGATGCTAACGATAGCGCAACCGAGGAGAGGCTCCATGTTCTGGACTTTGATCGGGAAGGGACTTGATCCTGTTTTTTCTCTTATTTCACAAGTAAGACACATTTACTGCTTGAAACAACTTGAAAAGGCCGTTTAAATCACCCGCAATCCCAGCATCCAATGATAAGCATCTTAACATTTTAGTGACTATCTTGTCTGTTTTCTTTCACGCGTTGTTGTTTAACAACATTAATAGGAATGCACTGCCTGTACTGTTTATAGCCTGCTTTTTCCACTCAACAATATATCATAAACATTCTACATCTATAAATGTGCTGCTACATCATCCATTTGAGAGACTGCAGAGTACGCTGTTGCCTATGTTTGGCAATTAAGCGACCAGTGCCCTTTGATTCCTCTCTCTCTCTCTCTCTCTCTCTCTCTCTCTCTCTCACACACACACACACACACACACACACACACACACACATACACACATAATATTCCTATAGTCAATTTTGTCATTATTTCCTTCGGCTACAGTCTTAGAGGTAGAGTTCCGAAGCTAAAGGATATGCATCCCATACTAAAAGAGTTAGCTACAGGACTTCAGGGACTGATAGTATTGATTAACGCTGCCTCAAACATATCACGAAAGGCCGGAGATGTAGCTCAGCAGCACGTGCCTGCCTGGCAAGTGCCAGGACCTGGATTCAATTCCCTGAACCAAAAAAGAAAAAAACAAGTAAGCAAACAGCAAGAAAAGCACGAGGGTGTGGCTCAGGGGTAGAGCGCTAGCTCAGCATGCGTGAGGCCCTGGGTTCCACCTTCAGCCCTGAAAAAGCAAAAAGGAGAAGAAAAAAAAAGTATCAAAAATACCCATCTGAGCTCATGCCTGCCAACACTGATTATTATCATTTTTTATTTCATTATTATTTTAATCTGTATTTCTTTTGCGGCTTTTGGACATGTCTTCCTTATGCTCATCGGTCAGTTAGATAGAGACGGATCTTAGAAAGATGCAACCAGCTCTTTCCCTTAACAGCTGTGGAAACAGGCACAGGGGCAGCCAGCTGCTCCTCCAAGCAGAGGGAAGGCCAAGTGAAGTGAGGCCCAGGTGAGGCCGTTTCCTGGGATTCTGGGGACCTCAGGTTGAGGAGGAGGAGGAGGCCGAGCTCGACTGTGCTTTGGCCGGGGGCAGTGACAGAGTAGTAGGGGCGCGGGGGGCCTCCGGCCCAGACAGGACAGGGACATCAGGGAGGCTTCCTGGAGGAAATGTTTCCTGCCCCTCACTGGAGTAGTTTTCAACCAGATGAAGAACGACAAGAAGGGTGTTTGGGCTCAGGGACAGCTTGGGAAGAGACCGGGAGTGAGAGAACAGCATTTTCAGGAAGCCTTAGGAAGGCCCGGGGACACGGACTCAACCCAGCAGGCAGGGGGGGTCTGTGAAGGGTGCAGGCAGGTGGAGGGGCGTCATTAACTCGTTTTATCAACAAGTGCATGACCTTGTCCTCACAATTTATGAATCTGACCATTAACTCTAGAACAGCAGTTCTCAAACTTTGATGTCAGGATTGCTTCATCATCCTCAAATCATCAGCCTCTTCTTTTCCTTCGCTATCTCCATCTCCACCTTCTCCTTCCTCTTCTTCTCTCCCACTCCCCCTCCCCTCCCCCTGCCCTCCTCCTCCTCCTCTTCCTTCTCCTCT